>NW_011500054.1:236627-277858 GCF_000495115.2 Populus euphratica | reverse complement strand
AAATTAAAGGTATCTTATATTATTTGATATATTATTATAAAACATGCTTTGGTTAAGGAGTTATTGATACTTCAAGTGCAAAATGATGATATAAAATCATGATAAAAATGCACTTTTAAGTACTAATCAGTGAAAAAAACATTAATTGATTCAAGAGTAAAATTAGAAAAGAAAAAGAAAAAACAAATATTTTTACAAAAATCAAGTTAAGAATTTGAAATCGAAACAAAATAAAAGAAAAAATAACATTTAAATATTAGAGAATGAAAAAAATCAATTTAATAAAAGCCCCCCCTAAAAAAAACAAAGTGATATAAAAGAACAGGGAATAAATGCTAAAAAAAAAGCGTAAATAATATTCATTGAATTAAGGGTGAAATTTAAAAAAAATAAAATAAAAATTCTTAAAAGAACTCAAAATATAAACCTAAAATCAAAGCAAATTAAAAGGAGAAATAGCATTTTAATGTATGAAATGGATTTTGATAAAATGCCAAAAAAATAGTAACATGAAAAAATAAGGACTAAATGCTAAACAAAAAAGGGGGTAACATTAATTAATTTAATGTTAAAATTGAATGAAATCAAACATCTCACAAAAAAAATCAAAATAAAAAGAAAAATGATCAAATATGAATCCAAGACAAATTAAAAGGAAAAATAACATTTCAATTAAGGGTGAAATTTAAAAGAAATTTAAAGTTCACAAAAGAAATTAAAGCAAAAATCATACAATAAAAAATAAGAGGACTAGATCAAATATAAAAAAAAAAGAGGATAACATGGATTTTTTAATTGGATATCATATTTTCCAAGTGAAAGAGAGAGTAACTAAATAGAAAACATATCGTCTAAGCCAAATTGCCCACCAAACCACCTCACATGCTACTAAGACAGCCTGCTCACAAATGATATTTTGGCAGTGCAAACATTGACAGCCTGCACATAGATGTTAATTTAGCAGTGCGCAACAGCTTATACAAGTCATGGATTTGATTTGGCACGAATTAAAACTTGTATGAAGAACTATCCAAGACATACGAGAGACCAAGCAAGAGATGCAACAAGAATTGACACTTGGGACTGCCATGTGGGCATGCAAAATATAGGTTAATAACAATTATGAACATTCAAGATCATGAGGGCTATAAGTTAGGGGAAAACAGGGGTTGCTCTCAACCCACTAAAATCATGAGGGATTATGGGGGACAACTTCCCATTATTAGGTAGATAATAGGGCCATTATATTTATATTTATGGGTGAACATGAGTGAGATAATATCCCATTACTTCCTTAAATATAGGAATGAAAGTTATGCTATAGTTGTTACAGCTCTTGGTTAAAAGCAACATGTAGGGCCATACAAGAGCATGTGGGGCAGGAAATAATGCATGTAAGCTTAGTATAACTTACAATGTTTGTGTATAGCACATGTACAAATTCGTGTATAGTATTTTTTTTGTTTACAAAATCAATAAAAGTTTGGAAAGAGTTCCTGTAAAGCTTATTGTGCACTTTAATTACTTTATTTTATTTATGTATTCTAGTTGTTTTTAACTTGAGAAAGCAGAGAACCTCTCGGATAAGAAAAACACTTAGTTATTACGCAAACACAAATAGAATTGGTGAGGAAAGGCTGAGTCTAGCGAGAACCAGACTGTCATACTAGTTTATTCATGGAGCAAAAGGTTTACCCCATGATAATTCATAAATAGGCAATTCCACCACCTAAATACTCCATATATGTTGTTTAAAGCATGCAAAACATCTTAACACATTAGTGTAGGACTAGAACATGCCAACATATTTTTTTTAAATATCTTTTAAAAAATATCAAATAGCCCCTGTCTTGACCCCATGAACTTCAAAAAAATAAAAATGAAAATGAAAAGACAAATACACCCTTATACCCTTGTTTAAATTCTTTTGATTGAAAGGGTAACCAAGTAAATTTACTATTCATTTTCAAAGTAAAAGTTGAACTCATCCGAATCTTCATCTGATAATTATAAAAAAGATCAAAAGAAAAAAAATGAAAAACTCTTATACCCTAGTTAAAATATACTTGTTTGAAGAGGCAATAAATAAATTCAATGTGTTTTTTTAAACAAAAAGACAAAATCACCTCTGCATGAAAGCAATTTTTTTTTTTGTATTCAAATAGTAATTACACTTTCCCGTTCACAATGTACCGTCTGTAGACTCAATGATTTCTCAACCTCTTTTAGTTTTTTTTTTATTGGAAAATAACACTTTCCATTGAATAAAATAATAACAATAATTACCAACATTTTCTTTTACAGTTCTATATTCAATGGTAGCAAACAATAAAAGCAAGGTATGGGTGCCATTCACTCATTCAGTTGGGCTAAATTATAATACAAAAATAAACTGTTCAATTTCGGGGTGAAACGGAAAAAAAAAACAATAAATCTCATTTTTAGAAAGAGAGGAGGAATAAAAAAATAAAAAGGGAGGGGAAGTACAAATGTGCTTTTAAAAAAATTATTTTTTATTTAAAATTAATTTTGGTTGTGGTTTTATGTTGTTTTAATATATTAATATTAAAAATAAATTTTAAAAAATTAAAAAATATTAAAATTTTTTTTTTAAAAAATTAAAAAATATTAAAAAAATACTTCTTTATAAAATAAATTCTAAAATTAAAGTACGAGAATCCAATAATCTAAAATCCACAGATAAAGAACTCATTTGATATCATAATAACAATATTTTTTATTTTAAAATATATTAAAATAATATTTATTTATTTTTTAAAATTTAATTTTGGTATTAATATAATAAAATAGTATAATCAATCTAAAAATTTAAAAAATATTAATTTTAAAAAATACATTTTAAAAAAATAATATAAAAATAAACAAGACATAGGCTGTAGCTTCTAACCATACAACGGGCCTGACCCGTGTGGGCACAACCTATCGCCGTAAGATGGCCACTGCCATGACCTCACGTGCCTCGCATTTTGAGCTTAAATTTTTGAAAAGCCAAGAAGCAGATCACACAGCGCACCGGAAGCAGCGCGCACATGCTCTGCACTTCCCGAGAATCACCGCCACCGCCACCGACTGCAACTGTAATGCACGGTTATGCCTCTTTATTTTATTTGTTTCTATCTAGACGAGATATTCACAAGCACAGGCGTCCAGATATTTAGTGTATCTGACATCATATCGACGAATCATTTTTGTTAATTCTTATATGAAAATTCGAACAATTGAATGACAAGTGTGACAATTGTGGTTGCTTCTCATGTGATCGATTATCTCGGGCTCGAGCATAACATGTTGTTTGTCGCAAGATATTAGGGGAAGTGGATGGGAGGGAAGAAATCGGAGAGGAGGGATTTGGGTTTTTATTTGATAAAAAGATAGAAGGGATTTTTTTAATCCTTTCACATTTATAATCTTTAATCCTTCTAATTAGATTGATCCATGAACTTTTATTATTTTATAATTTCCAATGCTTTTAATTTGAACATCTTTTCTTTTATTTGCTAGCCAGGCGAAGATCATCCATTGTTTTTCCTATGTTATCTACTGTATCTTTCGTTCTCTCATTACTTGGCCCAGGGGAAGTTGCGTTAAAATTTTCATATATACAACTTGTTGACGTATCATCCGTAAGCGGTGGATGGCTTCTTAATAGTAACCCGACCTGAGAGAGTGAATTTCGACGACTCAAAATTGACTTGAGAATATTGAACTATTAAAAGATATATATTTATCGGTTTTACTCAATTTAAGATTAAATTGGTAGCTAGGAGATGTCTGTTACTGACCTAATGATAATTTGAATGGTATCTAATTTTTCTGTTTTCCTAATTTTGTTTATAAAAAAGGTTCTAACTGCTTTTGTTTTTGTTTTTTATTTTTTTATTTTTTAAAGTAAATATTCGGATGAACTTACATACATCTTCATTAATCCTATTAACTTTGAAATTAACAATGATGTAAACTTTTAGTCTATTATAATATGTGAGTTAAACTGAAGCTGAAGCTCCATTAGAACTTAGTTATTGTGAATCGTAGCAAATCATAGTCACTAGTATTAAATATTGAAGGTTTGGGCTTTAGGCCATGACTAGTCTATAGTATTTGTATAGAGTGCACAAGGAGATTGATTTGTTGTTTGATTAATGGGAGTTTTATAATAAAAAAGACAATTAAGTAGGTGTTTGCCTTATTATAAGATCTTACAAGAAGTAAATCTTGATAACACTATTAAATAACAAAACAAACCATCAAACAAATATCCATTATGTAAATTATTACAAGTAAATCTCAGGTTAAGTTAAACCAATCTACCCTGCTATTCTTCATTCTAGCCTGCTCCCTTGCAATGGAGCAGCATTTATGTTTAACATATCTATAGACCTAGATGCAGGCCATTTCAAGCCAACATTGTGTATGATATCTGAGATGTTAGTAGTGGAAGGCACACTAGACTCCTAAATAGTATTCATTCTAAAAGTCTTGACCAAAGGATAGTGGATTACAATTATGCGACCATAAATAGGTTCCTTTCCATTCCTAATGTTGTGCATAAGATGCCCTCAATCAAAGCCTTTCAGGTTTTAGGATCTTCCTCCAGTTTTGGCTACAATCATTAGGAATATTAATGCTCCAAATACTCCTTCCTATCAACAGAGAGGTTTGAAGCTCGACAATTAGTTTTTTTTTTCTTTTCAAATTGATAGAACTCCCCAGGGGCTTGAACCTGTTATCTTCAATTTGAGTGAATAATGGCTAGGAGGATTTAAAAGGCATCATGACATTAAAATTTCCAAGGCCTACCTTAGGATCTGTCCCATTGCTCCTTGCATTTGGTTTGGTTCTGTTGCCTAAATGGTGTAAAGGAAATCAAGTAGTTATACTTGATCTCTATGATTGGATTAGCTATAATAGTATTGATTTCTATCTACAAATTAGCTATATTTTATCTTTTGTAAAACTCTCATCTTATCCTACATTTTACAGTTCTATATATAGTGCACTTCTTCAATCCTATAAATATAGGATGCATTGCTAATAAAAAATCATCTTTTCTGTAAAATTTTATATGGTATCAAAGCAACTACTTCTAACGAAATTTTCTTTCAAAATAGCTACATCACCCAAATCAGTTTTTATCAATAATAAGATCACTCTTATTGTCTTTAATACTAGCTCTCAATTACCTTTAAAATTGACCTCCATCAATTTTCTATTATAATGTGCCTAATTAATATCTTTACTTATAGGCTATGATCTCTAGGGTTATATTGACAGCACTATTATCTGCCTATCATCAACGCTTCCTCCAAGCATCTTTTTTGACGACACTAATATATTTGCTTATAGGTTATGATTTTTAAGGTTTTATTTTTAAACTCATTTAATTCTTATCTAGAATTCCTTGAAAGTCTATTCACATCAATTTCTTTTCCATGGTTTAGCTTACCCAAAAAAAATTTATAAAATATTTACCCTCTTTCATAAATTTAAAAGCCTTAGTTGTCATAAAGGATGTTTGTTAGGTACTTTTTAAATTTACCCCGTAGTTCTAATTGATTCACAAAACCAGTAGTTCTAATTGATTCACAAAATCAGTAATAGATTTTCTGTAGCCAATAACAATGAAAAATTCGTTACTAGTTTGTAAGTATGAGATTATCCGTTGCTAATTATAAGTATTAAAGTTTTTATTGCTGAAAAATTAAGATTTATAATTGATATTTTTCATTGATGATTTTGATGTTAAATTTTTATAGAAACATATGTTAGTTTTATTTGCAATGAATTAGTTAGTTTCTAATTACTACTTTTTTTTAGTTGTGAATTTCATAATGAGATGTTGTTACCTCATTTGCATGTGGACTCGAGTTTGAAGATTACAAAGCATGTTAAAATAACTCAATTCACATACATATATACGAAAAGCATGTTTATACAACAGATCTTTTGTTCCTGACAATTCATGTTCATCCTTTTCTAGTATCTGGTAGACTTCATGGCTCTAAGGTCTTCTAATAATGCATTCAAATCGCAGTATGATGATCCCTCTACTTCAGTCGCCCGCCTTGCCTTCTCCTTGAGTGCCGTAGTTCGGTTTCTGAGTCCTTCTGCTGCTTCACCAACCATTAGCTGAGTAATTGCGTTCTCTATCTCTTCCTTCTTCACTAAAATTTTCCTTTCACGCCTTGACCATTCCTGAGCACCAACCGCTACTCCTATTTTGAGAACATCTGTAATCAATTTTTCATTATAAAACTGTTCAGCACAAAGTGGCCATGTGACCATTGGCACCCCTGCAGTTATTCCCTCCAGCGCTGAGTTCCATCCACAATGAGTCATAAACCCTCCAACGGCTTCATGGTCAAGAATCAGTATCTGGGGTGCCCATCCTCTAATTATCAAACCCCTTCCTTGCATTTTCTTCTCGAATCCTTCTGGCAACCACTCTTCTCTGTCTTCACCTTTTGTTTTTTCTCCATTTTTCACTGCCCAAATGAAGTTCTGTCCAGAAGATGTAAGAGCCTTTGCAATCTCAAATAACTGAGCTGCTGAAAAGTCAGACCTGGACATGCTTCCAAAACAAATGTACAGAACTGAACTGGATTTCTTCATGGCTAGCCATCTCAAACATTCATTTTCATCGATTGATGCCACGCCTCCTCTTTGCATTTTATCTCTGGTGTCCCTATTGCAAAGTGAAACTGGGCCGATGTGCCATGCCTTCCTTCCGATCACCATCTTGTAGTGTTCCGAATAAGCTGGTTCCAGCTCATGGAAACTGTTCATGATAACTCCATAGCTTTCCAAATCTGCTCGTGAAATTTCATCCATTTGCTTTGTAAATTCGCTATTTTCCTTAACATATGAAGGCAGTTGTAGTCTAGTCAACTTTATCTTGTCTGGAAGGCCAGGCACCGTGAAAGGCTCCAAATCAGTTTCTATGCTTTTGTAAGGTTCGAAGCGTTTCAAGCAATCAGATACACAGAGAGCAAAATAACTTGTTCCATGGAAAACCAGCCTTGGGATCCCAAATTTGTTTGCCACTTTTGTAGCCCAGGGAAACATCATGTCTGCCACAAGACAATTGGGACGGCATTCTTCGAGGAGATACTCGAGTGGTTGTTGAAGCAGGCTAACTGCCTTGAAGAACTTCGGAACCATTTCTAACGTTTCGATGGAACTCGCATTCTCACAACCTTCTGGCAGCCCAGCGTCTGCAGAAGGGAATTTCATTATAAGAATACGGATTTTGGAACCCATTTCTATATCTCGTTCAATTGTTCTTGAGAAGAGAGGCGCATTAAGAGGAGTGGTAATAATGGTTGCCTTCACCCCATGCCTAGCAAAAGTTCTAGCCATGTCAACAGTTGGAATGATGTGGCCTTGGGCCATGAATGGGAAGAATGCAATGTGAAGCTGGAACGGCGGGGACTCCATTTAGTCGTGAACTTGGAGCTGATGATGAATGAGCGATGTTAAGTTAAAAGTTCTGAAAGGGCTAAGGTAGGGCGAGGAATTAACAGGAAGCTATTTGGCTGCTTGCAGTGAAGTAATTCTTTAGAACATAATTTGGATGTATTTAATTGTCATTCTTTCTTACCTCCCCATATATATTTATACTCCAGCATAAGGCTTTAAACTATATGCCTTCTGTTCTTATAATGTTTAAACTACAGAGTTGTTTTGTTATAACTGGGTAGGTTTCGATGATGCATGTGACCGAGACATTAGAGAAAAGCAAGCATGGTGACGAAGATGGTAAGAAGCTTCCCCCCTCTCACAAAGTTTCTAGTCAAATTTATGCATTGTTTTATAGCGATCCAAGCTCAAGAAAGCCTTGGTAAGCCCCTGAGAAATAGTCTCTACATTTTAGGATTTAATATTCTCACCATACTTTATTCATAGACAAATAGCATTATAGCATTGTATTTGATCAAACTTCTTGGAGCACAAGAAATGTTTTTGTAATTTATGGTAAATCTTTGTCCAAAACTGTGGCCAAACTTCTTGAAGTTCAAGAAATGTTTTTGTACTTGATGGTTAATCTTGGTCCAAAACTTTGGCCAAACTTCTTGAAGCTCAAGAAATGTTCTTGTACTTTATGGTAAATCTTTGTCCAAAAGTTGGGTCAAACTTCTTGGAGCACAAGAAATGTTTTTGTTTATGGTAAATCTTTGTCCAAAACTTGGACAGTTCGTGATCTTTATGATCCACTTAAAATAATCTCTATTAGCTAACTGACCGGCGTTGGATAAAAAGTTTTTTCACATGAAGAAAATATAAAAATTTGATTTAACAACCTTGTTTTTTTTTAATCTATTTTTTAATTAATTAAATAATTATAAAAATAATTTTTTCATTACAATTGTTTCAATGAAAAAAATTATTATTTTTATTACCAGCAAGTTAACATTGAAAATATAATCTATTATATTAAAGAATCCCTGCCCACAACTCTTCCCCCACCCCTCCCAAGTCCCCACTTTTATTGAACAAAAAAGATAGCTTTATGCATCGATTAAATGCATTTATAATCCTACCATGGTGCGCTAACCCGTTATTAATTAGAACCTATTTGAATTTCTCCCCAGCTGTAGCAAGAAAAAAACACTAGAAAAAAATTTGAAAGCAAATTAAACCCTTAATGAGTTGAGCTCGCTCGCATGCCAAATCGTCGTTTCATTAAAAGGGTCAGAGAGTCTTATTCCCATTTACCATTTTCCATAATCATATGTGTATAATGCTCCCATAATCATCACAACTATCATAACATTCAACATTTTGGTATTCAACATCTTGAAACTTGGAAGTGACATGATAAATGTTAAAATGACTCAATGATTACATAATCAATCATTCAGGATGAAGTTCATCTTCATCCTCTCGCGGCGTTGTACCCATCCACCTCTTCATCATCCCATTTAGTCTTTTGCTCATCCTCTGAAAAAATAAAAAACATGCTCACTAAATTAGATATTGGAATTGATTAAAAACATGAACATGGAGAAAACTCCATGTAACAATGTAAGCCTCACAAGATTTATAGAATTGACAACACTCTCCATTACTTTCTTCTCAATATCTAAAACAAAATGCCACTGGTATTGGATGAGGTTATGGAAGCAACGTTTGATTCTTGAAGTAAAGTTAGTGTCTTCAGGTTCATATCCAGGAAAACAAAAGGGTATTCAATATTGAAGTATTGTGACACAAAAAGGCTTAAGAAGAGAGAAAAATGAAGGATGAACTTTGTTCTGAAGCTATTTAGATTGCAGAACTAGAGAAATCCCAAATCAGCAGATTCTTCTTGCCGCACCATAATACGACAGTTAGAAGTCAATCTAAACGATTTCCTTGAAGAGCAAATCTAACTCTTAGAGCTATTAGAAAACCAATTGATTCTTGTTATCTTTATATCTCTTATATTCAATAACATGTACAAACACATTGATTCTCAATCTTTACATCTTATGAAGATCCCACCGTATTCTGGCTGCATCCACTGATTTTTATGCAAGCTTGATAAGAGAATGACAGCCAGTGATAGCTTGATAGAGAACAATCATCCCAATTAACAGGCAGCATAATGACAAATTTTCATATAAACTAAATTTGATTTCATTTACGATAGCACGTCTTATTAATTCATTTTATTCTTGAGTCAGGCATGACATGTTGTTTTTCATAGAAACTTCTACGGGACTATACAATGGCCGCTAAAAGCAGATGGCCTAACTGCCTTTTATGGAAAATGTTTGTGCTATCATCTAATAAACCATCATCGGCTAGGAGCAATATATGTCAAGTAACTTCAAGCAAAGTTCACATGTAAAATTTTAAGAATTCTCAGTACATATTATGTTGACTTTCAGTGATCCTAGGTGTTTTCATCTTCATAGTTGCCATTCCTCTTCTAGATTCAAGTAAACTATCGCTATGAACATCATTTTACCTCTTGGTAAAATTGATTGATGAAGTATAAAATTAATACCTACCCCCACATAGGCGAAGAGGACACAGTAAAGGGTTGCCACAGTTGGCAACAACAGCCCCGAATTTTCTTGTAAAGGATAGATTGCAACACCATAAGAACAATTACTATGTGAGAAATATAAATTTCTATTTGCAAATTGATCAAGACTTCAAGCAGTGGAATGATAGAGAAAAAGAAAAGGATTCTTTTCAAAGGGCATGACAAATAGAGAATCTAGGAAAATTGATTGTTATGACAAATGAAATTCGATTGTTCATTAAAAAATGAAAAGTAAAAAAGAAAATAAAACAATGCAAAGTGGAATACTAACCTAACACCGAAAATAAAAGCATCATGCCTGTTGATATTTGAATGACTCCCTGACTTCCTTCCCACTTATGCTAACACAGAAAATAGATATTTTGTTGGTTTTTTATTTTATAAATAATTATTTTTTATAAAAAAATATAAAAAAATTATTGAATGCAATTGAATCCATGAATCCAATTAAAAAAATATTTTTTGATAAAAATCTAATCACTTTGATATTTTATTGGTTTTTTATCTTATAAGTATCTATTTTTGATAAAAAAAATTATATATAAAAAAATTATTAAATGTAATTGAATTCATAACTCAATTTATATATTTAACTATTAATTTAGCTAGGGAGAGCCAGACTTAATGATTTTTTTTATTATATTTATTTTATTAGATAGGGGCAAGAATTTTTGAATTATACTTTAGATATTTTTATATACAAAAATATATGGTGAAAATTTACATATATAAATTTTTAAAAAAGTTAAAAATATTCTACGCATGAAACGCAAAATCTTCACAGGTGACAGGCAGTTAGCAAAGCATGAACTGGTTGTTGGTAACCTGTACTGTGTGATATCTGGGTTTATCAACGATAAACAATGCACCAGATTTTCCTTAATTATTTATGTAAAGAGGTTGAATTATATGTAGAGGTTTTCCTCATTCAAGGATGGTTACCTTTTTTTAACTACAACTCGTGGTCAGTCAAGAGCTACAGTTTGCTGGTTAAGATGTGTTAGACACCGCCTGTCTTTCTCATGCTTAACAATTTCAGAAACACTTGTAGAACTTCTTCAACTATAGTTTCAAGTGGATTCTAGTCACAACAGTTTTCTTGTTGAACAGGAAGCAAGCTAACACAAGTCAGTGAAGCTACATGCTTCTTCTTCCTGGAAAAAATCGTGTAAAATGCTCTTTTATTTTTGTGAAAAACTGAATACGGACAAGCAGAACGCATTTCACCGCAATCTTAACCACACTCTAGCAACATTGTAATAGGAAATTAAAACAAGACATGTTAATGGACTGCGGATTCTTGCTTGCTTGTCTCAAGGGCCCTTAATTCTTCCAGCAATGCAGTTAAATCAGAGTACGATGATCCTCCTTCTTCCATAGCGTTCCTTGCCATCTCCTGCAATTCCCTTGCTCTGTTTCTTATTTCCTCAGCTTCTTCGCCAGCCATCAACTGAACAATTGCCTTCTCTATGTCGTCCTTCCTCACTAGAATTTTCTTAGCATATCTTGACCATTCCAGGGCACCAACTCCAATTCCTATCTTGAGAACATCTGTAATCAGCTTTTCGTTATCGAACTGCTCAGCGTAAAGTGGCCATGTGACCAGTGGCACCCCTGCAGTCACTGCCTCTAATGTTGAGTTCCATCCACAATGAGTCATGAACCCTCCAACGGCTTTATGGTCGAGGATTAGCACCTGTGGTGCCCATCCCCTTATTATTAATCCCTTACCCTCCATCCTTCTCTCAAATCCTTCTGGCAACCACTCTTCCTTGTCTTCATGCTTTCTCACAACCCAAATGAAATTCTGACCTGAATCTTCAAGAGCTAAAGCAATCTCGCGTAGTTGAGCAGCTGGAAAGTCGAACAAGCTTCCAAAACAAATATATAAAACTGAGTTGGGTTTCTTCAAGTCGAGCCATCTCAAACATTCATGTTTGCCAATGGATGCTGTATTTCCTCTTTCTGCTTTATCTTCAATGTTCCTGTTACATAGTGACAGTGGGCCGAGGTGCCATGCCTTCCTTCCCATTACCTTCGTGTAATGTTCTGAGTACGCTGGTTCCAGCTCATGGAAACTGTTCACGAGGACTCCATAGCTTCTCACCTCTGATTCTGAAACTTGATTTACAAACTTTGTAAATTCATGCTCGGTTGTCTGTTTTAAGTAATCTGGCACTTGCTGTCTTGTCGTTTTTATCTGGTCTGGTAACCCAGGCACTATAAAAGGCTCAAAATCTGAATCCACTCTTCTGTGGGGTTCATAGCGTTTTAGGGAATCAAAGACACACATAGCAAAATAACTTGTTCCATTGAAATACAACCTTGGAATCCTAAGCTTGTCAGCAACTTCTGTAGCCCAGGTAAACGTCATGTCCGCCACTAGACAGTGGGGGTGGCATTCTTCTAGGAGCTGTTCAATTGGCTGTTGAAGCATGCTCATGGCCTTGAAGAAATTCGCATGCATGTCCCACGATTTAATAGAACTTAAGTTCTCACATCCTTCTGGCAGCCCAGCCTCTGCAGCTGGGAATTTTATTATGCGAATACTGATATCATGACCCAGTTGTCCATCTCTTTCAATTGCTTTAGAGAAGAAGGGTGCATTGAGGGGAGTGGAAATAATGGTTGCTTTCACCCCACGCCTAGCAAATAATCTTGCCATGTCAATTGTTGGGATCATGTGGCCAGGAGCCATGTATGGAAGGAAAAGGACATGAAGCTGACATGGCTTTGAATCCATGTGGCCTGGTAGAGCAGGTGTAGATTTAGAGCAGATGATTTATCTGTTTGGGCAAAAGGTCGAAACAGAACACCAATTTATCAGCTGATTTGGGGTGGCTCTAGAAGTTAGGTTTGGACTTTATTTTCCCTTAGCAAACTCGAATTCTTGTCTTTCCCTCGCCGCCTTGTTTACCGGTTCAGATATATTTGACCTTTTGAAGAGAAACAGACAAAAATAACTTGGTTTCCTAACATATTGTGGTTTCCTGGCATCTTCGTGAAACATAAAATAAATAAAAAAAGGTTGTTACATCTAGCACATGGGGTTAGAGTTGTTGACTCTCTAATTTAGACAATAAGAAAAACTAAACATCCAACTGCTGAGTATTTTTTCTCATGGAATACAGTTGAGATGTTTTAATATGCTCTCTCTCTCTCTCTTTCGCGAACCAGTGTTTTTTTTTTCTTATGTGACGTCCCAGTTGAGAACAAGAATGGTCTTGAGTCTTGACTCTGAATTTCATGCTTTGGTATAGATCGGGTAAAGGGTGTTGTTTTGTATCTAATTTCATGGCTGGACAACCTGAATTATCATTTTTCCTTTCTGATGATTGTAGGTTCTACTTTCCAATGGCCGCAGCTCCATTGTTGGACCTTACACTCCTGACATTCCCAGCTTATTAAATCTCGATGAAATTTGGCTTTTTTATGTTTCTAATTTAGTTTGGTTGGAACTTCTTTTCTTTTCTTTTTTGTCCGGTGTGAATTTAAAGTCGATTTGTGAAAGTAATGTCTAGCCGCTGAATAGTGTATTTGGGTTCAGACCTTCTTGGTACTGTTCATCTGGGTTGATTGTCTGAAGAGCCGACGCCCTAACTTGTTTGGTGCTCAGTAAAAATTATGCGTACACGTAATTGCTGATGATGGTTGAAAAAATTACATGGATATTTTATATAATATAAATATTTGTGTAGATATCTAGATATTTATATTAATTATCTTATAATTTAGATGTTTATATAAAATATCTTAGATATTTCTTAATATATTTATTTTAAAAAAATCTATAAAAACAAAACTTCATCTCTCTACATGAAAGGCCTACCAAAACTCATCTCACTCTATTTCTCTAGAGAATTAGTTTTATTTTAAAAATATTTTTAAAAAAAATCATAAAATTTTAAATGTTTTTACTTCAAATTAATATTTTTTTAGATCATTTTGCTATATTGATATTAAAAAAATAAAAAATAAAAAATATATAATTTTAATATATTTTCAAGTAAAAATATTTTTAAAAACAACCACAATCATACTCTCAAATATGCTTAACATATGTCTTAAAAAATACAAGTGTGATAGAAGATTTAAACAAGGTTTAAAAAATATTTAAGCCTAGAGAATACTAGTTGGATGCCAGCATTACACGGTGGGCTCATTTTTTATTTTCATAAAAACTACTATAAAAATTTATAATATAAAAATAATATTTTTTAAATTAATAATAATATTTATAACACAAATAATACTATTTTTATATCAGTACTTTGAATTATAATAAAAATAATAATATTTATAACATAAATATTCATATTAAAAATTTCAAGGATGATTACAACACATAATAATATTTTTTTATATCAATACTTTAAAATATAATAAAAATAATAATATTTATAACATAGATAATATTAATTTTTATCTGAGCACTTAGAATTACAAGAGAAAAAATAATATTTATAATACATATTATTATATTAACACATATGGCTGAGCATGGACAAGTCCAAACCCAACATAGAGGTGGGGTCAGGCATAGATGTGTCTAGCCCCACTTTAGCTTGGGCATGGACGCGCTTAGATTTTTAATTATAATAAAAATAAAAATAATTATAACACAAATAATATTTTTTCTAAATTATTAATTATTTTATTAATAATATCAATTATAATAAAAATAAAAATAATTATAACACAAATAATATTTTTTTTAAATTATTAATTATTTTATTAATAATATCAATTATAATAAAAATAAAAATATTTATAACGCAAATGAAAATATTTTTAATATACATACTATTAATTATGATAAAAATAATAATATTTATAGCATAAATAATTATATTAAGAATTTCAAGGATGATCACAACACAAATATTAATATTTTTTATATCAATACTTTGAGATATAATAAATATAATAATATCAATAATAATATTTTTTATATAAATATTTTAAATAATAATTTAAAGAACCCAACTTAGGGTTGGGCACGGAAGCATTTGAACCCAACTCAGGGTTGTCATAGACAATCAAGCCTTTTTTCAAGACCTAGGCGTCAAGTGGCACTGAGGTCTGCCCCTCGCATTGGAGCTGTCTAAGTGCCACATAGCGTTGGGACTATCATAGTCAATTAGATCTTTTTCCAAGACCCAAGCGCCAGGTGGTGCTTGGGTCTACCCTGTATATTTAAGGCACTCAATTGCTAAATGGCGCTCGAATTTACCCTGCACAAGGGTTGAACACTCAAAGCACCAATTATCCTTGCATAGGCAACGCTAGTGTTAGGTGTCAGCTTCCCTTAACTTGTAGCCTCACCAAAACTTGTGTTGATAATTCTCTCCCCAACAATCCCTTCAATGCCAAATATACCCCAGCAAAAAGACAACTTCATCCCTTTCCCGCTAGCATTGCAACTTTATGTGTCAAGAGGTGGGCTGTCATTACACTACTATAATTCACAGTATTTTGTGTCTATTTTAACAATAACAGGGACACTGAACTCTTTTAGTATATTACGTAATTTATTCTTCATGTCACTTAAGATACTGATTTAAATTTTGAGGTATTCTTCTAGCGAGTGTCACCAAAATCAGTTAGTTTTTCAGATTTAGTTTTATTAATTCATAAAAAACACCCTCAATTTTTCTATTAAAAATTTTCCCAACCTCATTAATGAGCTTTTTTTTTTCCTTCAAGAACTTGAACTTACAATCATATTCTAGTGCACCCCAATCCTTGTGACTGCCTCTTTTTTGTGTTTATAATAAGGTTTGCTATTGATGGGATTTTTGTACTTTGATGCTAATTTTTAAGGTAATTACCAAGGTCATAAAAATATTTTGGTATTTTTATATTGAGTTTTTAGCTTTTTAATCAAAAAAACTGTCAATAAATGGATAATAATTATGTCGTTCAGGTAGTTTATATGACACTACTTGATGGCCAAACCTAACTTTTCGCTCTTTATTTAGATACGTCGACGGATAATGGTGTATGGTAATCAGATTGTCGTTAGTGATTGTATCTCCTCCCCCCTTCTTTTCTCTTTACTATCAGGTAAGGTGCACAGTTGTCCTTTTATTTTTTTCAATTTCAATCCATATTCTTTTAATTTATTTTTTTTATTTTATTTTTTTATAGATTTTTTTAAAATTTAGTCTTTCAATCACAATATCTCATATGTTTTTTTTTTATTATTATTATGGTTCCTATTCTTTAGATTTTTTTTCTTGGCTTTTTTGTTAAAGTTTTTTTTTTACTTTCAACTTCATCATTTAATCAAAGTTTTTGTTTTTTTTTTTTTTCAATTTAGCTCTCATTCTTTTCATTTGTTTTTCATTTTATTAAAGCCATTTTTAAATTGATAATCTTTGTTTGCCCCCTAATTATTTTTTAAAATTCTTTTATGTTGTTAATTTTTTTTCCTGATTTTATTTTTTGACATTTGATTTTTTAAGGATTCGGCTTTATACGATCTTATCGTTTTGCATTAATTTTTTTCTTTAAAAAATATTAGTTTTGTGATTTTTTTTATTCTTTTCTATAAATTTATCTTGATCTTATAACATAGGTTTACGAGTTTTGCAAGCTTTTTTAGAAAATAAGTTTTTTTAAAAAAAATATTTTGTTTGTGTTTGATTTTTTCAAGATAATATTCTAATTCATCTATGTATTTTTTTATACAAATGAACTTTATTTTTTAAAATAAAAATATTTATTTTTAAATAATATTTCTTATGTATTCGGCCTTGCGTAATATTTTTTTTTAAATAATATTTCTTATGTGTTCGGCCTTGCGTAATAATACTATAATTATTTTTTAAAATATTTTTTATATAAAAATATTTTTTTTATTTTAAAAAAATTATTTTTGATAGCAGTATATTAAAATTACTTAAAAATATAAAAATATATTAATTTAAAATAAAAAATAATTTATTTTAAAGATACTTTTAAAATAAAAAACAAATTAGTATTTAATAGAAATATCTATCACATGACTGTATTCCAAATGTCCTCGCTGCCTAACCATTGAAAAAAGGTAATGCGACTTAACGCGTTCATAGCACGAGAATGACTTTGGTAGGCGAAAAAAAGACTATACAACATATTAATTTCCAATCACATTAGTGATTTGAGGTCACCTTTTCCGAATGATCCCTGGTATCCAAAAGCAGCCCTCCTCCTCCTCCTCCTCCTCCTCCATATTGGCGCACTAATTTCCTTTTAATGGCTGATCATCATTGCTTTTGGAGGCGTGAAAGCCTTGATTGCAGAATACGCGTTCCCTTTCACCATCTGTTACGTTTGTGGATGAAATTCAACAATTGGATTTGGCATCGTTGGTTTTATGATATGGAATTTTTGCCTATCAACCCGCAGGCTGAGACCGAGTCAGAAAGCTTATTGAACACAGCAATCTTCTTTTAATCATGAACGGCAACACAGACAAATTAATGCACTTAGGTCTAAAACACATTTAAAATCCCCCCTTCAAACAAATCCTAAATCATCTACAGACTGACCTTGAAGTAGTAAGATTAACTATAGCTTATGTGTCGGATTCAATTCACCGAAACAGAAGCGGTAAAACATACATTAAGAAACTTTTCTATTTGATAATGAGATTCACCAACCACACTAATTACCAAGTATAAATTGACTCTAGAAAATACCTTTAATCATCATCATCTTCTTCAAAACACTCCTCTAGCTACCTCATGTATCAAATGGGAAGCATTTCTTTATGCAGCAAGAGCTTGTTGCACATCTCGATCCTATTCCTTCCATGTTTTATTGGCGCAACTTATTGCCAAAAGTTTCTAGGCCTATCTCCATTAATATCACCTCCATTGATTCCAGAAATCTTAAACTTCTTAGACCAAAGGCTTGCCTCAGTGTATCCAATCATCCAAGTCTTCAAGGACACTATCACCTCTGATCCCTTTAATATCACTCAAACTTGGGTTGGTCCAGATATATGCAACTACGAAGGCTTCTACTGTACTAGTCCACCTGATAATAACTCTGCCGTCGCCGTTGCTTCCATCGATTTCAATGGATTCCAGCTATCTGCCCCTACGCTTGATGGCTTCATTGATCAACTACCTGACCTTGCTCTCTTTCATGCCAACTCTAACAAATTTTCTGGTACCATATCACCAAAAATCACCAAGCTACCATTTCTTTATGAACTAGACATAAGCAACAATAATTTCCATGGCAGTTTTCCCATGGAGATTCTTGGAATCCCTGGCCTGTCATTTTTAGATATCCGATTCAATTTCTTTACTGGAACAGTTCCTCCGCAAGTATTCACTCAAGGCCTTGACGTACTCTTCCTCAACAACAACAATTTTATTCAAGAACTCCCAGAAAACCTCGGCTCAACCACAGTGCTTTACCTCACCTTGGCTAACAACAAATTTATCGGTCCAATCCCACGTAGCATCACTAAAGCTTCCAAGACACTAAAGGAAGCGCTGTTCTTGAACAACTTACTTACAGGTTGCCTCCCATATGAACTAGGATTTCTTAGAGAACTGGTCCTTTTTGATGCTGGTAACAACTTACTAACCGGTCCTTTACCTTGCTCGTTGGGATGCTTGGCTAAGCTTGAACAGTTCAACCTCACTGGGAACTTATTGTATGGACAAGTGCCAGAGGTGGTGTGCGCATTAGGGAAATTGGTGAATTTGTCACTCTCAAGTAATTATTTTACAGAGCTAGGGCCAACGTGTAGGAAACTAGTTGATAGTGGAGTTCTTGATATTAAAAAAAATTGTATACATGATCTCCCTGATCAGAGATCAGTGCTGGAGTGTGAAGCTTTCTCCTTGCAGCGTAGGTATTGCCCAAATCCTGAATCGTTTAACTTAATTCCTTGCAAGGTTCCATCATCACCGAGTCATCCTTTGATTGGACCAAAGAGAAATTTGGTCAGTTATAGTGCTCTTCTGAGACATGCAGTTGATTTCCAGGAATAAACAAACAATGTACGAAAGCACGTTTGTCTAAACATTGTAAAGGTTGAGTTACACACAAGCTATTTATTGCGATCCAGCTTAGTCTAGCTACACAAATTTCATGCTGATTCGAATCACAGGGATTGTCCAAAAAAATAAGGCAAGCTGTATTGTCCACGAGACAGTTTTCTCTGTATAAAGTCGCTTCTTTTTGTTTGGATGATCAAAAGATGTTCTTAATTTTGTGTTTGCGTAGTATCATGTTTGGATTTTAATCCGCCATCTGGGCCTATGTCAGGATTACTGAATCTCGATCTATTCGGGTTTGCATGAGCCTCTTAGTTCAATTGGCTCTGACTGGACCTTAAGCCATGTATAACAGGGACCATGAAGGTTCAACCGTGTACGGTGCTTGAGAAGCTGAAGATGCGCCCTATGAAGCAACCAGAGACAGAGGTGGTTCATCTGTTTATGAACTATTCCAATTCCAAAACGATGGGAAGATCCATCCTTTCACCAAACCACTGGAATCATATGTAAACAGCCCACTTCGTAGATATTCAAAATCACACGGGCCTGCTATCTTTTCGGGGGGAAAAAACTACAAGAACATGTGGAATGCGGGCTCATCGACTAGCTGAATACATCATGAAGGCTTGGCCCAGAGAGATGACCATGCCAGAAAAGGGGAAATGGAAAGATAGCATTATAAAGTTAACATAACTCAACAGGGCTGCCTGGCAGTTATGATTTGAAGTTTAGGAATTGAAAGAAACGTTCTTGGCTCTGAACTCTAAATGGAAATCAAAGGCAGATTAGTTTGTCAGTGTCTTTATTGGTATGAATGGGCTACAACCCATATAGAGAAATGGACTGGAAGACAGGAATGAACTCAAACAAAAATTCCATCAAAAAACCGTATTGAGGATAAGTACAAGGTTCATGATGCTAGAGTGCCATGTATAGAAGGTATTTTTCTGGAAAATTATCTTTATTGTATCTTAGTTTAGCTGTTTTTTTGTTTTTTTTTTAAATTATAGTTTACATTCTAAATTTTGCTACTCGTGTGACAATTTATATTCTAATTAATTCTATAGTTTAGTTCATTTTATGCTTACAAATTATATAAATTATAATTTTTCAAGATACGAAGGGTAAATATAAATACTCTTCTCGTTTCCTTTTTATAATAATGTATATGTGGTGTTAATAATATTTTAGAAAAAAAAAAAACTTGCAAGTCCGCGTATCAAAATAGAGAGAAAAGAAGCTTGAAAGAATTTCTTACAAGCAATGCTGTCTGTGAATGATTTAGTACAATACAAGGACACTTATGAGTAGTAGAAAGTCTCTTTCTTTCGGATCGAGTGGGCTGAAATCATTACCTGTGTCAATAATTTTAATTTCTTTATTCTATAAATGCAAAAGAAATAATTTATTTTGATGTCATTATTTGGTGGTTTAAAATCTTTTATCGCTATTTTATAATTGAATTTGTTCATCATATCATCATTGTTGTGGATATCTGTTTAAGATCATCTAGCATAAATTTAGTGTAGAAAAATGGGGCAACAAGAAAAAATTTCATTCTTTGAATTCTGAATCATTTTGAAGGTCATTGGTGTCTTAAATAAGATACAGTGCATGTATGAGATTGTCATAATAATTTAAAATATTTTTTATTTAAAAATATAAAAAATATGTTTTTTTTTTAATTTTTTTATATTACTGTATCAGAACAATTTTAAATAAAAAATCAAAAAATTAAAATTATAAATTGAATCGCGTTTTCGAAAGATGCTTTTAACTCTATCCGAATGAGGCGCTGCCATGATGAAAAGCGCACATGAGTATTTTTTGATATTTAAAAATATTAAAATAATTATTTGTTAAAGTATTTTAAAATAATATTTTTTTATTTTAAAAAATAATTTTAACGCCAGCACATCAATTCACATTAAAAAAATTAAAAATTAAAAAAAATAATTTTAAATAAAATTCCAGAATACAGCTATGAGCCTGTGGAGACCACCAAGGAAGAATGAAAAAGAATCTCAATGACAATTATGAACTCCGTGGGTTTATTTCTAACCATGTAAGGTGTCACGGGGTAATTTTTCACTACGCGAATAAATCCGTGCGGCAGCCTAGTCCCTCGCTAGACTCAGCCTTCCCTCGTCTATCCACTCGTGTTTGCCTATTAACTAAGTGTTTCCCTCACCCGAGAGGTTTCCCCACTTTCCCATGTTAAAGACAAGCGGAATATACAAGTAGAATTGCTCTTAACCAAGCACACCGAGAATACAAGAATACCTCTTAACCTTTATTTATCTCATCAACAAAGGATTACACAACGTATGCTATGCACAGAATTCGCATGCTACACCAACAAGTTTACATACGTTATTTCCTTTCTATGCATTCTATTCTCTATGTATTCTCCCTATACAACAAAGAATTACCATCATCATTTATAGCCAAGTGTGTGAGCTGCAGGACACCCCCATGGTCTCTATGATCCTTTGTGGCTCACCCATATCCCTATTTCCAGGATATCGTGGAGAACTTCCTCCCCCATGTGCTTCATGATTTTAACAACTTGGAAACACCCCAGTTATGCTCCCACTTTCTGCATGCTTGCCTGACAGTCCCATTTGCCAGCTCTAGCTTCATCTGCTGCTAAATCACACCCACATGCCTTGGACAGTCCTTCGTCCAAGTTTTAGATCATGCCAAGTCAAGCCCCTGACTTGCGCAAGCTTCTTGTGCGCTGTCGAGTGCGCACCCTGGGTACAGTCGCCAAATACTGCGATGCCAAATCCGCATCTGCGTGCAGACCCCCATGTCTGCGCTGCCGAATGCACATCTATGTGCAGGCTGCCCAATCTTGCACTGCCCAATTTGCTTCTGCGTGCAGGCCCCAAATCCTGCGCTGCCGAATTCACAACTGCGTGCAGGCTGCCCAATCTTGCACTGTCCAATTTGCTTCTGCGTGCAGGCCCCAAATCCTGCGCTGCCGAATTCACAACTGCACGCAGGCTCCCAGTGTCTGCGCTGTTGAATTCCTTAACAGCCCCAATTCTCGTCCGCCCATATCCCAGACGAGTTTTCCTGTCTAGCTTGGACATTCCATCGCCAAGCCCATAGACCTCACCAATCTGTGCTGCCACATTCCTCGACAGGCCCAGTTCTCGCCAGCCTATGCCCCTGACGAGTTTCCTTGTCTGGCTTGAACATTCCATCGCCAAGCCTATGTTTGTCAACATCCTGCGCTACCCCGCATTTCTCGACAGCCCCAGTTCTCGCCAGCCTATGCCACTGACGAGTCTTTCATTCTGGCTTGGACATTCCATCGTCAAGCCCAGCAATCTATGCTGCTGATGTTTCCTTTGACAAATTTATAGCCGTATAAATCTGCGCTAT
This sequence comes from Populus euphratica, assembly GCF_000495115.2. NCBI lineage: Eukaryota > Viridiplantae > Streptophyta > Magnoliopsida > Malpighiales > Salicaceae > Populus > Populus euphratica. The sequence goes on along the minus strand of NW_011500054.1, from coordinate 255,409 downwards.
TAATTTATTCCATCGTTGGCATAATTGCTAATACCTTTAGACCTGGTATTAGACAGCATGCCTTAGGTGTGCACCCCGTACACATTTAACACTGTAACATAAGGCATGACTGTCCGAGCTACCACTCGTCACCGTGAGCACCATGTACCTCACCGACACAATTTCCAGTTCCCTGCTTTGCCATGTGCCGTAGCGTACGCTTTGACCACGTGGCTAAATACAAATGAAAAAGAATTTCAAAATAGGAGGAGGAAAATTACAAATCAGTCCCCAATCTATATACACATTAGTATATCAGTCCATAGCCTTCAACATCTTGCCAATTTCTTTCCGTACTTGTTTGGATCCAACCAGCTCGTTCATATCAGTCTTCCTGGTGTAAAATACTATTGATTTACATTTTACACATGTCAAGTCGAGAAAGAAGTGTAAAAAGGAAATTGTTTATTCTTTATTTGGCAAATTAATAATATCTAGTTTTCCTTTCTTAAGATTAAATAATAATTTAATGTATACGTTACATATAGATTTACTTTCCCTTTACAATAAGATATATAACTATGAACTAAAGTTTGTTATAATAATGATAGTGCATTAGATATTCAAGATATTTTATCTTTTCCTTGACTAGAAAAAAAAGGGGATGGACAGAGTGATATCAAAACTAATTATAGTACTATTTTATCAATTTAATAATAATAATGCAACGTGTTATATACAATAATATTTTTTAATTTATTTTTAAAATCAATATAATAAAAGATTCAAGCTGATCCTTTTGACTGGTCAAACATGATGTCCAGCTTTCATGATGGTGTTATAGCAATGGAAATCGACACGTGGATGAAAGATATATCGAGCCAAACACAGCTCGGGGAGAAACTAGCAAGATCTTAAATGTTTAGCATTAATTGTTCGGTGACTAATTTGTAGTTGTACAAAAAAAGGGGCTGCCCATACACGCTGATAGAGCAGCATAATTTTGGGGCAGCACATGATCTGGCACGTGCATCACCGATCCCACGAACAATCTGACGAAGTACGAACCTTCTTGTCTGAACCCGCTTGCAGGCCAAGATTAGGACGCGTCGAGAAACATTTGTGGAACAATAGAGAAAGAGAAGGGCCGAAGCTCCTCGTCCCAAATTCCCTTCACCGACACAATAATATTTTTTTTCCCTGCGTATCCGGTTATATAATTGAAATTGCTTTTTAGAAACGATTTCCATGTAAAAAAATATTAAAGAATATTTTTTAAAAATATTCTTTTTATATGATTATTATTTACTTGTACCAAAATGATAAGTACACATTAATTTAATCTCTTAAATAAAAATCACTTTAGAAAATTATTTAAAAAATAAATGAATAGCGATTATAAATGTGTCTTGCCCTCTTTGACATGCTAACTAGCAACAACACCACCCATTGGTATTTAGCATCTAAGTTAAGGGCCTTGTCCTAGGATTTGAGATGCCCATAAGCTCTCATTTTCTGCATTTCTCACGAGCATATCATAGTTATTACAAGGCAGGAGGCTTGCTTCTCCCACGCATGAAACATTAGAACTAAATACAGAGCAGGAGGCTTGTTTTGTTGTTTCTCCTTTGTTTGAAACATAAACCAAAAAAAAAACAAGGCGAGGAGGTCAGATGTTCCGCGGGAGTTGAATATGCTTATTGTGTTTAATAGGCAAAGCACTGGAAACTAATCAGGATTAGAGGGCCATTAACAGCTAACTAGTCACATCTTTGTTTCAAAATTCCCACCTTTACTTTGTCTCCAAACAAGATCAGACAATGAGATAAAAACTTGAGAGGGAATTAAATAGAAAACCCTAATCCAAGAAGTCGTCACATTTTTGTTTCAATATTTCAAACTTTTTTTTCCCATCAATCAAACAACATTGGACATGGAAGTAATTTAAGATACACATTTTAGTCGTTCCAAAATTAATGGCCCATTAATTGTCAATTAGTCACCCTTTCGTTTCAAAATCCCACCTTTTCTCATCAACCGAACAAGATTAGACATAAAAGTAAAATGAGAAATAGGCTATGGCCATTCCAAGATTCATGGGCCTTCAATTGTCGTTTCAAAATCCCAGCTGTGTTCATCTCCTAATCAAAAAATCCAGATATAAGTACGGTTTGAAATTACGGTAGTAATTATTTTTAAAATATTTTTTATTAAAAAAATATATTTTTTATTTTTTTATATTAACAAATTAAAATCATTAAAGAACTTAAAATATTAAATGGTCATTCTTTTGTTCAAAAAAATCCCACCTTTTCTCATCAAACCAAACAGACGAGACATGAAGGCAAGAATTTGAAGAACGGGCACTTGATTCTTCGTGATTAATTTTGAGGAGATTTTTGACAGTTTTAGCATTCCTATAAAAATTACATCTATATTAGAAAAAAGGAAAACTAAAAGTGAAAAGAAAAGAAAAATATGCAATGATACAAGTAAACACACAAACCCATGATCTCAGTCATCAAAATCATCATCCCCGGATGATAAAGATGTTGTCTTTGCTGTTGAAGATGGTGATGATGACGACAAAGATGTCGAATTTCTACAGAACTCAAAGCTATCAGCTTCCATTCTCTCCAACACAAAATGCCCCAATGAATCAACAGTCTCTACCAAACTCTCTTTGCACAAAAACTCTTCACTGTAAACCCTCTCAACTTCTCTATTAAATTCATGCACAAAAACATGTGTCTTCTTGTTGCCTCCTCTGCTACTCCTTGCCAGAACAGATGCAGTAAATATCGGAGACATCCTCCCTGGAGCAGCCGCGAAATACCCACGAGGCCCATCAATTAAAATCACATCCCAAGTGATTTCATAAATGTGATTAGGCATGTCATTTATGCCAAGCTTACAATCAGAGAAGAGTAAATTCTGTACAGGCCTGCACTCACCATTGACTTTCCCTTTCGTAACTAATAAAAGATCACACATTTCACTAACTTTGGTGGTGAATTGTATATCATAAGCTTCAATATCGGGGTGGTTTTTTTCGAAGTTTGAAACAAGGTATTCACTTTCATCAAGAAAGACTGTGCGACCATTGAAATTGAGAGATTTCCACAAAAGGGTCTCGTGGGTGAGGCCAAAAATGAGGAAATTGCAATGAGGGGAGCAGTGTTGGAGAGTGATGGCGATGGTGGAGAGTTCGGCGGATGACATGTGAGGTGTCGTGATGTTGGTGGTGGAAGCGTAGTGGAGGAGGGCAGCGGTGATGGAGGGTGCGAGAGAGGTGGTGGAGGTGGTGAGGGCTGAAGTTGTGGTGGTTGTAGGGAATGTGGTGGTGGTGAAGAGAGTAAGAGTGAAAGCTAAGGTAAAGAAAGTGACTATGAAGAGTAACCAAAGACGGTGAGTGGAAGGAGGGATTTTGTGTATTGATTGGTGAAGGAAGATGAGTTTTGTGTTCGTGTTGGTTTTCATTTTTTCTTGAAGAGAGAATTTGAGACCGACCAGGCTCAGAAGAGTTTCAAGCTTTGAAATCTCTCTGTTTGTTCGGTACTTTCTTTGACCTGGAGTTAGATAGGGAGACAGAGGAATCAACGGAGGAAATTGGGAGGTTTCCACGCAAATCCCAAGACAGAGGTGAAAGCAGCCGCGGTGGGAATATTGATTTGTGTGTAGCCATGCTGTTTTTAAAATTACTTTTTTTATTTTATTTCAAGAACAATAAAATGTATTTTTAAATAATTTTAATACATTGATATTAAAAAATATTATTTTAATATATTTTATTTAAAAAATAATTTTGTAAAAAATATTTTATTTAAAAAAAGCATAATCAAGATAAAAGGTTTTATAATGTTAGATTTATTTATTTATTTTTCCATTCAATTATCAGGTACAGAAACGAGGCAAGGGATACTGAGAAGCAGTCATGGGGGGACACGGCCATTAAGAGGTTTGGAAACTTACGAAGAAACTAAAAAAACAATGGAGGGAAGGAAAAGACAGGCTAACAGCAGATTGGCACGATATTGTTTTGAATATCGTGCAGTAATACATTGAGAGATTTATTACATACGTTAGGGAAAAAAGGTGACTGGTGGATGGGATGCCATTGTTGGTAAGATGTAATTCCTGCCAGTGCAGCAAAAAAAATTATGACTTGTGAGGTGGATACGATTGTGTTCAATACCTACCAGATAGAAAACAACTACAGAAGAAGCCGGTAATTTCCTTGTTTTTGGAAATGTAATTAAGAGTATGCCTCTCTCTCTCCCCCCCCCTCCCTCCCCCTCCCTCTCTCTCTCTCTCTCTCTCCAACATAAAGGGCAGTGCTTCATTAGAGCATTTCGTTGTGCATCTGGTATTGCAGCAATGTTGCCAGCTATGATTTACAACACAGATGATTCTACTGGATGAAATATTTATTTATTTATATTTATTGAATTTATTTATTAAAATTAATAGGAGATAATAAAAATATAAACATATGTGGAAATGATGGAATAAAATAAAAAATATTATACAAGACAAAATATATAACAAATATTATTTTTGAGTAAATATTATTTTTATAAAATAAATCTTATAGTTTAAAATAAAAATAATTATTTAAAAATTAAATACAAATAAAATTATTTTAAAAAACTTTATTAAAAAAATTTATTGTTTAGACCATAAGATCAGGATAAATCATTATAGAAAAAATTAAAAATAACTATAAAATTATTTTTTTAATAATGATAAATAATAAAATCATATAAAATTTTAAAAAAATTCTGAATTATATGAATTTGTCAAACTTATTATTCATGTCAATAAATAGGAAGCATCATAAATAAAAAAAAAAAAACTCTAAAGCTTATTCCTTATTAAATTAAAAGCTAAAAAATGAAAGATGAAACCATACAAAAAAGCCATACAAAAATTATGATTAAAAAAATAAAGAAGAAAATTGAAATAAAAAATAAATTAGATGCCATAAAAAAAAAATTTAAATTGAAGGGTTAATTTAAAAAAATAAACTTCAACAAAAAAAAAATCAATACAAAAATAAAGGTTAAATTAAAAAAAAATAATACTACATAAACTTTGAATAATAATTCAAGAATTAAATTGAAAATATTTAAAAAGTTTAACTATATATTTAAAATTAAGGAACATGAAATATTAGAACTAAATAAGAAGAAAAAAACCGCACGATATATATAAATATATATATATATATATAAAACCGCACGCTATATATATATATATATATATATATATATATATATCTTTTTTATAACAATTTTAAAGACTCGTTTTCATATTGCCTTGATATGGTAGATAAATTAAATATTGAACTCAAAACTGAACTCAAAATGTTACAAAGGAACCGTATTATATTGTACATTAGAAATTGCCAAGTTATTGCGTGCATAAACGCACAATTTTACCTTATTACAAGAGCGTTGGGAGGATTGTAACTCGTGCCGAATTCCTCTAGAGCATGACTTGGACTAAAAACTCGTTAACTGAAATTCCATGGGACAGGGAGTAGGGTCGTAGGGTGGACTGAATTTCTGGACCGCCACGTTAGAAATATATGATATATTATGAGGGTCTAGTCTTAATTCTCAACTATCCAGGGACTAATATGAAAACATAACTGACATTTCTGTTTGAAGTTTTAGAGCCCTGACATTTGGTTGGAGTACCGTCGCCGTTTTGGGCACGATAAGAGTTGTAAGAAGGATTATTTTGACCAATTGTTCTTTTTTTTTAAATTTCAATGTTCTTTTTTAAAAAAATCAACTTATTTTGGACCAATATTTTATTCCGGATAAATTTGAGTTTTTTATTAAATTAAATCAAAGTAACATTTTTTTTATTTTTTTAAACATGGATTAATTTAGATTCTAAATCGCTTGGTTTAGGTTAATCTGCGTATTAATTTTTTTTTATAATAAAAATTATTATAATATTATTTATTTTATTTCTCAATAAAAAATAAAAAAATAAAAATTATATCTAATTATTTTTTAAATATATAAATCTGATAGCAATATATATTAAATGTAAACTAATTTTTTTATATTTTATTTTATTTTATCCATTATAATCAAACAAAAAATAGTTACTTTATTTTATATATTATTATCAAACATAATTTTATTTGTGTGTGTGTGTATATTTATCTTATCATTTTTATTTTTATTATTTTTATTTTTTATATTTCAAGATAATAATTAAGGCAATCTAATAATAGTTTTTTATGCGGTTGAATAATATTCTCAGCAAGGAAACGACCAAGAAACCCATGATAAGTTTTGAAAGATTGATTTCTATGAGAAAAAGGTAAATATCTTATATGTTTTTGTATAAGATTTTTGTATGAAAAATTTGTTTGTATATTAAATTAACTTATATTAATATCTAATTACACTTCATTGCCTCTTCATGTTATATTGTTTGAGGATTGTCAATAATTTTATGTGCACAATCTCTGTAAGCGCATGCAATGTTCAGATCCAAACTACCTGCTCGGTGGATCACTCTTCACTTCGGGATCACTAATCACCGCTGCTTACAATGTTGACCAGCTTGCAAGAGAGCCGTATGGAGAAACGCATATATGAGTGATTTGTGAACAAAACAAAGCGAGAAAGGAAGTTTCAACAACAAAAACCATAGAGAGGGGACACGTGTAAAATAGCAGAAAACCAATGAAATATTCAATCAGTATGCAGAGCCTAATTAGATTGGAAAAAATATAATTATCAATGAAATAACAAACATAATAATATCATTGTTGATGTTTTTTATTCTATCATGAATATAATTATCGGTAGAATTATCACAATAAATAAAAAAAATTAGTAGTAATAATTCCAATTATAAATCTATTAATGATTATGATATATTAGTAATGTATTTAATCTATTGGAGAATTATATTTATATGCATATTACCGACATAATAAATAGATAGTAAATCTATCAGTAATTATATGTATATTATCAATAAAATTAATCTGTTAAAAAATTATATTTATGTATATATTACCAACAGAATAAATCAATGTTAATTTCATCAATATGATATTTAATTATTTTAAAAAATTAAAATGATTTATACAATTTAAAAAATTAAAACAAGATAAAAATAAAATATAAATATAAATTCATACTGTTAATTTTTTTTAAAAAAATTAAACACAATTTATATATCTTGATAAAAGAGTGAAGAGGTGGAGCATAAATACCAATGAAAGTTGTTAGCAGCTACTCAATAACATTCTATTTATTCCTCATTGTAGATGTCTTATCTTGAACTTGTTTTTATAAGATATCGATTGATGGTTTAATTCGAATTCTAGAGTATTAATAGTCGAGACACTATGATCTATCTACGTATCTGTGATCATAGTGGATGTAAAGCATGCTGATTAAATAACTTATTATTTCTTTAATTACAACATATTTAAGTTACAAAATAAAATTTAATTTCATCAAATAACAAAAAAAAAGGTTTTTTAAAATATCAAATAAATTTTAACATGTACAAATTATACAATGAATTTTTCTAGAAAAAGCTATAAAACAAATAAACATATAAACAAACCATATATATTACATAAAATACCAAAAAATTAATATAAAAAATGAGTTATAATAAAAAATAGATAAATTTATCTACCTGACACGATGAATCTTAAAAAAAAAAAACAGACAAGAATAATAATGCTAAAAAATTAAGTGCTGGAGTGTCTCTTTGTGAAGATAAGAGCTGGATTTATAATAAAATAGAAGAGAGGGTGATGGTTTTTTTTTTTTTTTTAAAAAAGAAGGAAGGTGGATGAAGAAACAAGTGAAAGGGAGAGAGGGGGTTCGGCTACTAGTTATAAGTTTAATATTACCAATAAATTCCTTCATAGAAATTAGCAATGAAGATTAATTATTTTTGGTAATTTTATAGGGTATATTGACACTTTAAATTTGCCAATAAAATTAATGAGAGAACACTTGTTTATTTTTTCTTATTCTTTGAATTCTACAGTAATTTTTATTTTTTTTGTATACACCAACATAACTTTTTCCATCAGTAAATATTATCATAATTTATTAAATGTATTTTTTCAGTCGAATTGATAATTTCCCAGTAATGGGATGAGCTGCAAGTACAAAACGCTAGATCAAATGTAGCCTCTACCATCTTCCTCAATTGTCGGCGAACGGATACCATTCTTTCCCATTCCTCTCTCAATTCCATCTGTCAAAGGTGGAAAATTTCACTCTCTCTCATCTCAATCTCTCAAACTTTCGATTGATTTCATTATTTCTCTACTCGAATTCTTCTTCCCTCTCAAACTTTCATACGTGTTGTCAATATAAAAAGGTTTGAATTGGTTCCTTTACACCATCAAGCAAAAACTTGTTCTCTGTTAAGTTGACATATCAAAGTTTGGTATGTCATGTGTAACACAAATGTCATTCTCTTCCTGTGTTTCTCGAATCAGCTTAATAGATTTGTTTGTAGATTGACAGTGCATAAGTGATAAACCCAGTCCATCGCAAACCTTGCATGTCATAAATATAGAGACCCCTGCTTACCTAAATCACCATCATTGTCCATGGTATAGGAGACCTGGGACCAAGTGGGGGATAGTGCCCATTGTTAGAAAACCAGAAAATTCAGCAATTCTCACAACTTAAACAGGCATTGCTCTTCCTGCCTTGCTTGTCATGTTCGTTTTTTCTAGACTGGAAAGAGTTTAATAATACTTACCTAAGAACATTATTTTCCGTCAGAAAGTGCAGTAAATTACTCATTGCTTGTTTTTCGATGCTACCTACCAATTTCACAGTCCCTGTCACTGTTATATATGCCTAGCATTTCACTGTAATTCATATCCGAGTTGAACTCTCAGTTTCTTTCGTCCGAGTAGTTTCTTTTAATCATACTTTTTTTTGGGGGGGTCTCCATTGATTGCTTGACTAATCTTTTGTGAGTTGTAATCCATTGCCAGATTTTTACCTTTTCCTTTCTTCTCTGTCCTTTTTCATTTTTTTTCGTCCTTTCTTTCATTCTTTACTGCAGAATTTTCCTTGATGTTATTTTTTTCGGGGGAAGTGAATTTTCATTCATTCCCTGTCTCATCAGTATTTCTTGTATTTGCAGTGCATCTGCTTTCCTATAATGCGTTTTTTTTTTTCTTATATGATTAGGGATGGACCAAGATCATACCAGTCAGTGTGCAACTTGCAATGGCTTCCTGAGGAGACGTGGAACGGATAAAACGTATGGAATAAAGCTGGTTTGAGGTGAACTCTTTTTTCCTCCAATCCACATCGTAACAATAGTTTCTTTTATATTTTTATGCAGATTTTATATGGGACAGTTCTTGCGCAGATGTCTTATTCTCGAAGCAAATAAAAAAAGATAAATTAGATACTTGTTATATTTTATTCTGTCTTATTCTTTGAAAACAACATGTATATAAATTTATATATTGTTAACCAAGCCATATATATATATTTATATTGATTTCATACCATCTCAAACCCAGCCGAACTGAGAATTTTTTAAACTCGGGGGCTTGCTCACGCAATATCATGCCCCTGTTGTCGAAGAGCAAGAAAAGGAAAGAAAAGGCTGCAATGACTTGTACTTGCTAAATTGGCCTTCATCGCTAAACTAGCATTTCTGTTGTTATCGTGATGGAGATGCTATCCTTTTCACCATCATATGGAACTTTTATATTGGCATATTAAATACCACACGACACATTACGAGCCTTGTGGTGGAGAAACGATTTCAAGAAATTTGAAAGTTATTTTTTTAAGTGATTTTAAATAGTTTTCATGTATTTGTATAAAAAATATTATTTCAATATATTTTTAAATAAAAATATCTTAAAAAATAATTATTACCACGTTAAAAGCAGTCTCTATAACTGAATTTCAGTAGACCCTTACAAGTTTTTGATGCACCGAGTTTAAAATACATCATCGGTTTGGTAAAGTGCATGTCTCGAATTATATTTTCTATGAAAATGTTGTCCTCGAAAAACTGTTCAGTTGTGAGGTTCTGATGACATCGATATAACAGAGGTGTTCTTGAGATCTTGTGTCAATGAATTTGAGGACAAATCTGAGCTTGTCCATTAAAGAAATTGTAAAAAGAGAGGAAGAAAACACAACCTCCACTTATGTTATTGGAAAAGGGAAGCTCTCTCTCTCGAGAGTGAAAATAGATAGTCTCGAAAGCAATGATGAGAAGCCTTTGAGTCCGTGATTGACGGTGTTATTCAGTTATGGTCGTTACTGTGTCAACAACCACCGAGAAATAATGTTAACATTGACAAAAAGAAAGGTGGTTGTTTCTGAGATTAGAAATGAGGAGCCAGACAATTATTGTGCCCCCTATTCTTTTTTTGTTTTTGCTTCGAAGACGCAACTGTATAGTATGAAACTGTTTCTTATATTAATATTTTTTTAAAAAATTATTTTTAATATTTAATTATATTAAAATAATCTGAAAATTTTAAAAACATTATTTTATAGTAAAAAATAAAAAAATATTCTTGAAATGTGAAAATAAACAGTGTTTTATATGTGTGTGGACGTCTTTCCGATTGGAATTTGTAAATGACTCCATTGATGGTGACTCAAAAGAGTTGTAATAAATATGAAATTTATTTGTTAAATATTTTGCAGCATTTTTTTTCCTGTCTCAACTCTGAACAGTAAATTACAGTTAGTATGGAAGAAATAAGCTTGGCAGATTCTAAATTAGAGCATTTGGTGGCGAGCAGAAGGGATCGAATTGAACAGTAATAATAAATTACTACAAAGACTCTAATCGATATGGTATGAAAACTAGGCATGCTTCCACTGTTCACCTCATATATTAACGTGTACATATTATTGAGAACTTTTATTTTTTTTCATTTTAGTTTTTGAATTTTTAATTTGCACAAATACATCCTTTTTTTTGGCAAAATTAAAGAACAATCAAATCAAATTTATTAATTAAACATAAAATTAAAATAAGAAGGATCTAAGTAAAAACAAGCACCATAAATAGATAATGCTTTCAAAGTTATCACAAAAAAAATTATTTTAGTTCTTAAATTTTACAGATTATACATGTTTGATCTCTTAATAGTTTTTAAATTCAATTTTAGTATATAATTTGATTTTTTTAATTTCTTAATATATAGTTTAAGAGATGAAAGAAAGATGGTATGTTGGATTCTAATAATAGAAAGAAAAAAGCAGCGTTGACACTGATTTGGCAATTCCTACCACAAAAATATTCAATTTTGTTGTCTAAATATTTTATTTAGTGAAGAGAGTTCAACTTAAATGTTTTTGACACCTTCAAATTTCCTATAAAAATTAAATTTAAGATCAAAAAGAGTTTGTTTTGGGTTTTTGTATTATTTTTAAGGTAATTTTATGAGTTTATCAAAATATTTATACTATTTTCTATTCTTATTTGTTTTGAATTAAAATTACTTTGAAAATGGAGCTTAATTTTGTTGTCTAAATATTCTATTTAGTAAAGAGAGTTCAACTTAAATGTTTTTGACACCTTCAAATTTCCTTAAAAATTAAATTTAAGATTAAGAAGAGTTTGTTTTAGGTTTTTATATTATTTTTAAAGTAATTTTTTGAGTTTATCAAAATATTTAGACTATTCTCTATTCGTATTTGTTTTGAGTTCAAATCAGTTTGAAAATAGAACTTAAGGTCAATAAAACATAGACCATGGTTTCCAGATACTATAATGACTAGAATCTTGAAATTATGAGATGTATCATCAAGAATTTATTTCCAAAAAATATTGGGATAGCAATTGAATTTTTTTTAAAATGGGCCCTCCCATGGGCTTGCTTGTATAGGCCCATCCACATGTTTTTTTTTCTTTTTTTTTAAAAAAATAATATACTTTTTTTAAACAAACGATGTCTTTTTAAATAATTTATCAATTTAAATTGATATTAATGTTCTTTCTCTTTAATTTTTTATTTTTTGTATTTAGCCTTTTTTAAATAGAGGCTATTTTTTAATTATTTTGTATGCAATTAATTTTTAAAGAGATTATTCTAATTCATTGATAATTTTTATATATTTTATATAATTAAAATTTATTTTTAAAAATAAAAAAATTTATTGCTAGATTATAGACCTTACAAGATATTTTTTTTAAAAAAATTTATTTTAAAAATAATTTGAATAAACAAAGTTATTAAACATAATTATTTAAATAGACTCTATTGCAAGATCAAATATATTGATTTGTATATCTACTTTTGATTTTTTTAAATATATATATTTAATTATTATTAATAATGTTTTTTATTTATTAACATAGATAATTCTCCATTTATTTTATTATATATGTACATAATGATACTTGATATTATTTATGTAGAAAAACATGTTACATATATGATATACCTGCATGTTCAATCTTCTTGTCGAGATAAAAAATTCTAACCTGTTCTGAAATATGAGTTAAATAACTAATATATTTTTAAATAAATCTTTTTAAGAAACTGTAATAGCTAATAAAATCTTAAAAACCCTTTTGTAATCGTGTTCAGTTCACCTTCTGTTCAAGAGAGCAACGTTCCGTATGGGATGAGTTAATGGGGTGTCAAACGAAGGTAGAAGCAGGAAGTTGCTAATTAATTAATCTTTCACTCAACCTGTTTTTAAAACTGGCTCAAATGCACTTTACCTGTTAATATAATAAACCAACACAAGAACGACTCAAGCAACACAAAATCCTAAACTACTCTCAAATGGCTTCATGGTCTGCATTTTTTTATCTTCTATAAATTATAAGACAGAAGAGAGTTGGCATGTCACCCCCCTGGCAAACCAACACAAGAACGACTCAAGCAACACGAAATCCTAAACTACTCACAAATGGCTTCATGGTCTGCATTTTTTTCTCTTCTATAAATTATAAGATAGAAGAGAGTTGGCATGTCACCCCCCTGGAGGCCGGTGGCAGGCGCAGGATTTCAAAATCTATCTTCACATTAGAATCAAAATATCAAATCCCCACTCAGAGGTTAAGGGTACAGGACGCTGAATAGCTGGGCCATCGGCATGCAGCTCTTAATAAAATCTGGTGGCTAACAACCATTTGTCTCATCTTTTCGCTAATAATAACATGCTTTCCTCGAACCCTATGTTCCTTCTTTTTTAATAAAGGCGTCCCTGTCGCTAAGTTGAGCTGGCTAGAATAAAATGGTGCCTGTCACCTGTCAACAAATGATTATCGTATTGAAGCTAGTTGGACCACTTTGAGGTTGCCATATCTTGCAAAACTCATCATGGTAGTAATAATATTGGGTCATGGCGGAGGTGCGGTGGGCGTGTATTCAGTTTCAATATGCTTTTCTCAGTGTTCAAATAAGCTTAAAAAAATGTTTCAAGGTTCATTATTGATTCCACCCGAGTACGCAAATCAATTTAACAGGACAGCGGATGTTTCGCTTTATTGCTTGTAAAGTTTCAGAGATCCCATTAAAACTCGGCCCAGGACACTATCAATTTGATGTCACGTTTTATTTTAGAAGAAAAATAATGACGAAGTTTTGGATCTTGCTTTGAGATGTTGTGATTTAGGAAAAACAGGGAATTGTAGTGGGTTGATTTTTTGGGCCGTCGATATCTGTGTCATATGCTGGTTTGCAATAGACCTCGGGCTAATTCTGTATTCGAGAAAAGTTGTACTGAAATCCAAACAACAAAAAACGCAGGAAGATTTATACCAGAAATAATGCTATGAACTGACAGACAATTTTCAAGAATCACGAGGGGTGAGCGTCTAAACAACAGGGGGGCGTATTTGAACTGATAAACTGTCAAGGCTATTATGAGCATTTTGATAAAATAAAGGGCCCGACCCTTCTTTTCCTAGTGAGTTTTCACCCATGGTAACAGTGTCGACAGTGGCAACTTGCAATCCTTGAGCATGATCAAGGCTCAATTCTTCAATCATTGTAACACAAGCCTCCGTCTTCAAAAGCTTTCCTTGCCATTTCCCAAAGAATATTTGTTCTACACTTCATTTCCCCTGCTTTCTCACCTACCACTATCTCCTTCACTGCCTTATCCATTGCTTCACCCTTCACATAATCCCCACCAGCCTCGTAATGTGATGATAACCTGATCTCAGGTCAATTTTAGAGAAGACTGGTGAACCCATTAATTCCTCTAGTAATTCATCAATTAATGGTATCAAAATTGGTCAGCAAAAACTGGCCAAGTTACCACTGGCAAACCAGCAGCGACACCTTCTAAAGCAGAGTGAGTTCCATCCATAATGTGTCACACATCCACCAACCGCTATATGATCGAGAACGAAACTGGGAGTGCCCACCCTTGCATGACTCTTTTTTCACGTCCACAAGGCAACCATATTTCCCCATTTTCTTCCTCATTCTTTTCTTTTCTAACTACCCAGATAAATTTCTGTTTTGACATTTCAAGGCCTTGAACAATCTCACGTATCTGAGAATCAGAGAGTTTTTTTTGTGTTGCCAAAGCATACACAAACAACTGAATTGGGGTTCTTAGGTTCAAGCCATTTCATGCACTCATATTGATCAGTGTTCGATACCGTCCCTCCTTTAGCCTTTTCTTCTGCACATCTTTTGCAAAGTGAATCTGGCCCAATATGCCAGACCTTTTTCATCTTTATGAAAGAAAAACCTCCTTGATCAAAATCAACCAAAAAAGGAAGAAAAATCATGTTTACAAAAGAATTGCAGCTCCAAACCAAAGCAAACTAAAAAAAAAAAAAAAATTTTTTTAAAAAAAATTTCGCCTCCAAAAAAAAAAAAAAAAAAAAAAAAATCTTTACACAAGTGCTTAGCCTTACAAAAACTAGCCCAACTAGTATTAGGGAAAGCTTTCCACAACTGGTTAGTTCACTCCATTCTTTCAACAGATTGAACAACACTCTTGATGATGATACTTCCACTTGATGAAATAGTGCTATGTACTCTCTGATTCCTCCCCTTTCAAACAAATTAGATGAAGGAGCACCATGCAATTCTCACAACAATGGATTGGAAACACTTCTTCTGAAGATTCTGTTTTGCCCAACAAAACTCAATTCCAGTCACCAATTTCTACGTTACTGCTGCACATTTGCTGGGCTTGTCGCCAAATTCCTTTGTAGACCAAACATGTGAAAAATAAATGATCTCTGTCTTCATCATCAGTGTTGCACAGAGCACGTATAAGATCAACTACTCTTCCCATTTTTAGTTGTCTCTTCTTAATTGATAACTTCTTCATAATTGCAATCCACCTGGTAAAACTATGCTTTGGATATGCAAA
The DNA here is from genome assembly GCF_000495115.2 of Populus euphratica. NCBI lineage: Eukaryota > Viridiplantae > Streptophyta > Magnoliopsida > Malpighiales > Salicaceae > Populus > Populus euphratica. The sequence continues at coordinate 240,074 of NW_011500054.1, read as the reverse complement.
GGACCCCAAAGAAGTTTAAACCAATCTACACCGTTACCCATCTTCCTTACTGAATCCCAGGCACTTTTTTGTAGAACATTGCCCGTTTGTAGTGAGCTTCCAGACAACTCTATCCTTCATCATTGGAGAAGGATATAAAATGCCACATACGGCACTTTGAATAGCTTCCATAGCATCAGATCTAGCAGCGGGCCACTTCCATTCTCCCTCTTTAATAACCTGTGAAAGTTTAGAAAAACTAGGCAATCCAGATTCAACAATGATTCTGGGACCATATTTCCTTACCAAAGGTCCATGAGGATGCCTTGAATCCCACCAAATATGAATATTCTCTGAATTGCCAACTAAATGCTCCATGTGATCCCAAGCTAAATATCTAAGCTTCGTTAGCTTTCTCCAAACCCATGAACAATCACTTGATATTTTTAAGGACCACAGACTTCTTCCTTCAGATAATAGGCCATACACCAGGCTTCCCATAAAGATCCAGACTGCATAATTAAGCACCGAAAATTCCTTAAAATACAAGCTGAGTTCCACTCTCTCAACTTTCTAATACCCAACCCTCCCTTCTGCTTTGGCATCGTCAAATCTCGCCGAGCAACCTTGGCCCCACTAGCAGAATCATGCTTAACATGCCATACATTTCCTCTCTATGAATTTTATTACTTGTGCAGGAAGGATAAATAAAGAAGCTCAGTAATTTTGAGCACTGAAAATCACCGAGAAATCAGGTGTAATCTTCATGCAAACTTATCAATAAGATTTCTCCAATCATTAGAAGAAAGCTTGCCTGGTATTAATGGAACTCCAAGATACCGAACTGAAAGCTCCCCAATAGGAAAACCAGTTCTATCATGAAAAACAATCTGTTGCTCCTCAGAAATACGAGCATAAAAGAGTTCACTCTTTGAAGGATTAAACTTCAAACCAGTGAAAGAATAAAACTGATGGAAAATGGCCTTTATTTGAAAAATATCATCAACGCCCCCTTCAGAAAATATCATCAAATCATGAGCAAAGCACAAGGGTGTAAGGAACACTTTCTTACATTTTGGATGATCTGCACCCCTTCCTTGCTCAGCAGCTTGATTCAGAAGACAAGAAATGACCTCCAAATAAATTACAAAGAGGTATGGGGACATTGGATCCCCTTGCCTTAAACCAGTCTCCCCGTTAATAAATCCTCAAAAGACATCGCGGCAGAGAAGTTAGAAGAATCCAGACACGCTTGCAACCATCTGATGAATTTGGAAAGAAAACCCATTGCCTCCATCACATTCAGTATGACTTCCATTTTATAGAATCAAAAGCTTTCATCAAATCTATCTTCAATGTGCATCTAGGAGAGATAGATTGCTTGCGATAACCCCATAAAATTTCTTCTGCCAGCGTAATGTTTTCACCAATCCATCTGTCCTTGACAAAAGCAGATTGGTTAAGAATGATCACATGAGGCAGACATTTTCTCACACTAGTAGCCAAAATTTTTGCAATGAACTAGTAAAGAGTAGTGCAGAAAGAGATAATTTACATAACCTGGTTCTAGCTCATAAATACTTATTACTATTACCTGATAGCTTTTTTTCTCTGATTCTTTAGCGCTTTCAAGCAATTTTTCTTTTACTCATTTGTGAACTCTAATCTTAAATAATCTGGGAGCTCCAATCATGTAAACATAACTGGATCCGGTAAACCAGGCAAAGTTAACAGTTCGGTGTCAGAGGATACCTTGGTGTGAGGTGTCATAGCTTAATGCATGCTATTCGACACAGGCTGAAGAAGCCAGTACCATGAAAGATTAACCTGGAACCCCAAGCTTGTATGCATCATATGCAGCCCATGGAAAGAGAAGGTCTACAGCAAGTCCAAGTGGATGCAACTCTCGTGTGACTTGCTCCAGAAGCTATTGAAAGCATATTTAGATCACAAAGAATTTACTGCGAGTTTCTTGATTAGTGACCAAATCAAGATTTTCTAGGCCTTCAGTGACGTGGGGAAATTTCTTCTATGTTTTTGACACAATAATACTTAATGTATTATTTTATTAATGGTTAAGATTTTTAGATTTTGAAGAGTTTCTTGAGAGTCCAAAATATAATTTGATAAATTAATTATATAATGTTTAATTTGACCTTTGGATTGATCTAAAATTTTAATAATTTTTTTTGAAAATCTTGTTTTTTATTGAGTTAAAATTTTTTAAAGATCGTGGATTGGAAAGATCTTTAAATAAGGCTTAGAAATTATTGTACATTATTATCTTGACTTTTAGTTTAATTAATATTTTACTATTTAAGAATCTTAATGCTATATCAATTTTACTAATTAGATAAGTTTTAATTAAAAATCCTTTCATACAAATAATTTTAGCTTTAATTAGAAATTCTTTCATATAAAGAATTTTAGGATTAATATAAATATAGGTGTCATGTTTATTTTAAAACAAAAACTGTCTAGAGAGTTTTCTACATTTCTCTATAACTTAGGTCTTGTAATCTTAGAGCTTCAGAACTCTAGTTTTTAACCATATTATACGTCGTGTCAATTAATATCAGAGGAGGTTAGTTTCTTTAATGAATGGAGACAATAGTAATTTATGATGCAAAAATAGAGACCTCTAAGATACTTGTCGCACCCTCGCGAGCGGAGTGCGGCGTCGCGGCGACCGTCGATTGATTTCGGGGTCTCTTAGTTTTATTTGTGTAAAAGGGAGTCGCCACCTAGTATTATGGTCACTAGGAAACCTAACTGGTCTTTCAGAGATTCTAAGGAAAGGGACTGGTTGCGTAAAGGGAAGGTGTTAGCACCCCTAGTACGCCCTACCTAAGGTAAGCTGCTTGGTGTTTGTCTTATAATTGCTATGGTGTTGGTGTTTTCTAATCCCATCAGTTTTTCTCGGTTCGATTGTAACTAGATTTCTTAAGAAAGAAATCCAAGGAGATTCAATGCGCTTTACAAGCTCATTTTTTCCCTTGGTATTTCAAGAGTTTGTGACTCGTAAATCGTGAGGAAGGACAAAAATTTAGAAATCTAGGGTGCTTTAAACGCCTATTTTTGCCTTGGTATTTTGTACTCTCACGGCTCGTAAACTGTGGAGGAAAAAAAAATTGAAATGTCCTCGATTATAATCAAGGCTTCTTTCAAGGATGTGTGCGGATTTATTATTCCTAGAAAATTATCTTGGATATTTACCACTCCGGGTTTCTTTATCCAAATATTAACAGTGAATAATAACAAATTATTCCCAATAATATTTTGGATGTTCGTCCTTTAAGGATTTCTTCATCCAAACATTAGTGGTAAATAATAGATAAATTCTCCCCAAAATAAGATTTTTATATTTTTTGGAATATTGGCCAACACCCTTTGGAATTTTACAAACATGTTGTAAACTCCAAAAATGCAAGAAAATAATTTTTGTGTTTAAGAAATCCATGCGAAAAC
>NW_011500054.1:219054-235051 GCF_000495115.2 Populus euphratica | reverse complement strand
TTCTGATATCGAAATCCATTGATTCGAAAGCCCAAATTCATCTATGCATCCAGTACTATGGCTTTCATGGGGAGTCAAGGCGAGATATGACAGAATCAGGCCACAATCTGGTTGGTCAAAAAGGGTCTCCCGATCTAAATTCAGGAAACTGACAATGCCAAGCATCCTCGACTGAGAGCCTGCCATAAGAACAATGAGCCCTAGGACCCAATCAAGGTGTAGGTCCATTCTTCAACATGTCATGAGTGATAGAATATAGTTGGGATGGTCAGATATTGCACGAACCTAAGTCAGAATCAGGGTCTAAGTTGGAACAAAACAAAAAAAATTTGCGGCAGTAGTAGAACTAGGTTTTTCTAGTGCCACTTTCAAGGAATTTATTTCAACCTTATAGCCCATGTAAAAGAGGAATGAATTTAGCATTATAAGGAATCCTAATTAGCTTAAGAATCCTGACAATTTCGATAGCAGTGGGGAAGGATAAAGAGAGCAGGAGATGGCTGAAACAGGGTTCGAAAAAAATCTTTCTTTCTCCTCCGCTTTTGTCAATTTTCTAGCAAACGTGAGCTACACTCCTACACTTGGTTCAAAACGGGTAGACACCATCTCTAGCACGTGGGGTCCAAAATTGAGTAACAACAATACTATGCGGGCTAAGAAGTAGAAACAAGATTGTTAGGAAAAAATTGTTAATCATTTAGAACAAACCATAGCAAATCTAGCTTAGCTAATGAGTAATGTAAACATAGATTGTGAATAGGAGACTTACCTCAAGACAGATTAAGACCCATGTCTTTTCTTAAATTTAATGAGATTTCATTCTATGATAGGGGATTTTCAAAGAAAAGATTTATTAAATGGTTAGCAGAGTTAATTTTTTTTTTATTTCAACAAGGTTTCTTATTATAAAAAAATAGAACTTGTCGTACATGAAATTTTTGTGGTGCTAGAGAATGATAGTTTAAATTTCTAGACTTTAAGACTTGTATAATATATTTTTAATTTTATCTTGGCTAGATTTGAGATATTCTTTAATTTTAGAGTTTATATAAGATGATTATGAAGAAATTTTATATTGGATAGATAAATAAATATATTATTATTATTATTATTATTTGTATTATATCCAACCTTGTGAAAATATAAGATGGAAACACATAGATGAAAAGCAAAATGTCAAAGTTATCTAATCATATTGATGAAAACATGATCAAAGAGGGTGCTGATAAATAATTTCAATCTCTTAATCTTAAGTTAAAGTTGTAAGTGGAAAATAATAATCTTTTAATCATAAATGAAGATCTTATAAACAAAAACATTTAGAACATAAAAAATTCCAATAATTCTCCTAAAATTATTTTCAAAGATTATCTTGAAGTTTTTTCAATTCAAATGTAAAAGTATTGGAAGTTATAAATGATGAAGAGGTCAAGCGTGAAGAGGAAAAAAATATGTGAAGAAATTATAAGTGAACTTTATAGGAATTGAAACTATAACATTAAATATAGAGTTTATTTTAGCATGCATACATCATAAATTAAATATTTAAACTTTACTTGTTAAAGATATGTTACTTTGTGAATATATTAGCTACAATGTTATATTTTAAATATTTGTTCATTCAGAGCAGAAGTATTCTCTTCTTGACGTAACTCGATGGCAAGTATTTTGGAAGTAAAGGAGGCTGGTGTGGGGAAATTTATTCAATATTATTGACATATTAATATTTATTATATTATTTCATTAATGATTAAGATATTTAGATTTTAAAAAGTTTAAGAAGAGTTCAAAATATAGTTTAGTAAATCAAACATAATTTGTAATCTTATCATTAAACTAAGCTGAAATTTTAATAAAAGATTTTGAAGGCTCTATTTTTTATTTGGTTAAAATTTCATGATGATCATAAATAGCAAATATTTTCAAATAAGGCTTAGAAATTACTGTATGAGATTGTCTAATTTACCTTGTTGTCTTTGGATTTTTTTTATTTATTTAGATTAGGATTTCTAATTTAATTAGTATTTTATTATTTAAAAATCCTAATACTAGATGGATTTTATTAATTAGACAAGTTTTAATTAAAAATTCTTTTATACAAAGAATTTTAGTTTTAATTAGAATCATTTTCTATAAAGCATTTTAAAACTAATATAAATAATATAACTAGGATTGTCATGATTATTAAAAAAAAAGAGAGAAAGAGGCTATTATTGATATTTTAAAAATGCTAGAAAGTTTTTTCTAAATTTTTCTATAACTAAGATTTATAATATTGAGGCTGGATAATCATAGCTTTTAATCATGCTATAAACCGTGTTACTTAGGTAAACCAACTTTTTTGGTGTGGGGAGCTTGGTGAGCTTAAGGTTTATTTGGGTGGGTTAGATTTTAGGTTTTTTGTATTGATTTGGTGAAGAGAGGTGCTTCCGGGGAGTGGTCATAAAGGTGGGAACTCTAGCTGCTAAGAGTTTTCCATGTCTAGGTTGGCAGCATGTGGCCATTTGCTATTGGTGGGGAAAATAGGGCATGGGGTTACTGATCTTGTTCAGTACTCTTGCAAGCTGTGTTTTGGTCGAAATTAAAGAGTTCCGAGGTTAGAGCTGGAATCTAGGAGAGTTATGGTTTGAGAATAGATGTGTGTGTATGTGTCTATAGATGTTGTATCAATAGATAAAGATGACATAAAAATATCAAAAAAATAATTTAAAGCAAAGAAAAATCAATTTTTTTTGTAAGAACATAAAAATATCAAAAAAAAAAAAGAAGAACACTTTAGAACAGCAAGAATAAAGGTGGCCTTTGTCAGGAAAAGATTACAAGCTTGTAAAAATGAGCTATGAAGCCGTGGAAAGGGAAACTTGAAAGCTTAGCTGGGAGATATGGTGTGCAGATCCTTGCTGCCTTTGGTCCATCCTCTGTGAGAGAGTTTCGATGTATCCAAGGTCTCCACAGGATGGGTTGAGTTTCACAAAACTACCATGTGCTTTGTTGAATGTGCCTGCCCTGCCCTTCAAGAAAACACTCCATGCTTTCTTGTTACTAGCATTTATGATGAAGATCGACTGTAATCCTGTTAATTTTCTTAGAAATGGACTTTTTGTTTTGGTCAAAAGTGAGATTCCTTCCCTGTCCATTCAATGTGACTGATTCACTGGTGGATGCCATGAAGATTTTGTGCTTTCCCGCTTGGTTCCTATTTTCTTTAATCTAATATTCGCAACCATGAAATGATTGTTGCGAGGAAGAAAGAGGGCAAAAAGTGTTCATTTATTTTTATAAGAAAAACACCATTTTAGATTTATCACTCTTAGAAGCAGACTGTAATGTAAATCGACAATGAGATGGTCTGGGCTGCAGGGTCTACGCCGGACCATGAGCTAAATATATGAGATGGACATCACGAAACCATCGGGAATGGAGCTGGTTGAAAGTATAGTAAAAAGAAAAAAAATAAAGAGTTTTTTTGGTTTAAAAATATATAAAAATAATATTTTATTTATATTTAAAATTTATTTTAATATCATCTTATTCTTAAAAAAAAAAAGAATTAAAATCGCAACTTTATTAATTTGTAAATGAGATTGCATAATAAAGGAAATGATGAATGCTGTAAATCGCCAAAACCATTCCTCATGTCTGCGTTGTTTCACGGGCGACGCCACCTCAGCTCTTCAATCAAAGCATTCAAATCAGAGTAAGAAGATCCACCTTCTTCGACAGCCTTCCTGGCCGTTTCTCCTAGCTTCTTTGCTCTGCTCCTCATTTCCTCTGCCTCTTCACCCACCATAATTTGAGTGATTGTCCTCTCTACAGCTTCACTTTTAACATGATCTCCATGCACTCTAACCCATTCCTTAACTCCAACACCAACTCCAGTTTTCAAAACATCAGTCACCAACTTTTCATTATAGAATTGCTCAGCAAATATTGGCCATGTAACCATTGGTTTCCCTGCAGTTATGCCTTCAAGAGTTGAGTTCCATCCACAATGAGTCACAAATGCCCCTATTGCTTCATGATCAAGAATCAAAACTTGGGGTGCCCATCCTCTGATAATTAGTCCCATGCCTTCCATTCTTTCCTCAAAGCCTTCAGGTAACCAATCTTCCTTGTCTTCTTGGCCGTTTTTGTTTCTTCTAACTACCCAGATAAACTGCTGACCAGAAGCTTCGAGACCTGCTGCAATCTCCTTAAGCTGAGAGTCAGTGAAGACGGTCATGCTTCCAAAGCAAATATAAACAACTGAATTTGGTTTCTTTGAGTCGAGCCACTTCAAACACTCATGCTGATCAATTGAGGTTTCTTTTCCTCTTCCTGCTTTATCTTCAGTGTCTCTATTGCATAGTGAAACCGGGCCTACATTCCAAGCCCTTCTGCCCAAGACCAGCCTGTAGTAATCAGCGTAAGCTGGCTCAAGCTCATAAAAGCTGTTGACAACAACACCAAAGCTCCTCAATTCAGCTTCTTTAGATGCTTTCAAGAACTTGCTAAAGTCATTTTCAGCATCTTCTCTTGCAAAATCTGGCAGTTGCTTCTTTGTCAACTTTATATCACCAGGAAGATCAGGCACCACAAAAGGTTCGGAATCTGATGAAACTTTCTTGTGTGGCTCATAAAGCCTCACACATTCTGAAGCACTTAAAGCAAAGTTACTAGTGCCATGAAACACTAGCCTCGGAATTCCAAATTTGGCAGCAGCATCAGTAGCCCAGGGAAAGAACATATCAGCAACAATGCAATCAGGGTGGCATTCTTGTAGCACCTTCTCAAAGGGTGCTTGAAGCAAGGTTGTGGCCTTGATAAACTTTATGGTCATTTCCCTTGCATTTTCGCTGAAAATGAACGCATCTGTATTTTCATATCCTTCAGGAAAACCTGCCTCTGCCGCGGGGAATTTGATGGTCAAGATATTAATATCAAAACCCAACTCTTTGTTTTTGTGGATGGTTTTCGAAAAGAGAGGCGCGTTTAGAGGAGTGGTGATGATAGTTGTCTTTATGCCTCGAGAAGCAAAAAGCTTGGCCATGTCCACGAAGGGTATCATGTGACCATGAGCAAAGAAGGGGAAGAAGAAAATGTGCAATTGGTGACCCAAACTACCCATCTGGTCTTGTAGGATAAAAAAAAGAACAGAACTCAATTTGTCAATGAAAGACGGGAGTGACGATGAAGGAGAAGAAAAGCTTGAGCTGATTTTGTTTTTCTATGCTCATGGACCTAGTATCTTCCTGGACATGAATTGGTATTTATAAACAGACAGGTCTAGGCATCTGAGATTATTCAACTAGATTTTTCTCGAGCTACGAAATTTCCAGCCCATGCTAGGTTTTTCTCTTAACTTTGTATTGTTTAACTACACACACGTCATTGCTCCTGTCACAAAGTAATCACCTGAGCTTTCGATCCGCACAAAACAAATTTCCCTAAAAGTGGCAAGAGAGTTTCTGCAATATTAGGAGAACAATAACGTCCACTACTGCATTGTATATTTTTTCACTTATTTTTCTTTGTTTATTACTAAATAAGGATAATAATTTAATCCATACAAGATGGTTATCGATCCCGAACCAAACAAATATATATATAAGAAAAAAGTGAAATTGTGTTCGAGCATCATGGGAGCTCACACATTCATGAATGTATTACTAGTTCAAGCCTCTACCGCCTTCAGGAACCAAGAAGTCGTCTTGATTGTATCCCTCTTCTGTCTTCTACTTAGGGTCGTGATGTAAGCGCGTATGTCATAATAAAGTGGCGTTCTACGCTTGCGGGTGAAATACTATATCCAAGTTGTTATATATATATATATATAGAATTTAATTTATATTAAGTAATAAATAGTAAATGGATGATACACCTATCTTAAACTTGAAGTGTAAGGTATAAATATATAAATGTTTTAACAATTAAATAACAAATAAAATATAAATATAATAATATCATAGCATGTGATTCACCTATTATCATCCATGTTTTTTAATGAAGTTATTTAAAGGGTTAATTAGATGCACTCTTTTCTTCTAGTTTTATTATTCATTTGTGTTAATTGTTTGTGCGGTGGTGATTATAGCAATCAAAATAAAATCAGTTATATAAGGAATTTATTTTACTCCTCTCTCCTAGATTTTGATCTTTTATTTCAAATTTTACCATTGATTTTAAATTATAAATTCATATTAAGCTAGAAAATAAATAGATCATAGAATATTAAGTCATTATTATTTCTATAATATATTAAATGATGTCGATTTAATTTGAAATTAATGATTTAAATCTAAAAACATGATCCGAAGTAAAATAAGAACATGTTCCTACTAGAACAAATTATATTTAATGATTGCCAAATTCTGTGATTAATAGCTCCCAGCATTGCAACTCCAAGCATAGAACGCCACTTTGTTATGACATACGCGCTTACATCACGACCCTAAGTAGAAGACAGAAGAGGGATACAATCAAGACGACCTCTTGATTCCTGAAGGCGGTAGAGGGTTGAACTAGTAATACATTCATGAATGTGTGAGCTCCAATGACGCTCGAACACAATTTCAGGGAGATGAATGCGGAAGAAAATCACTTTTGACGGACCTCCAAATTCCAGGATGCATAATTTTGACGCTTTTTAAAAAATAGAGTACAAAATACAAAACTTTATACAGCAGCAGCAGTAAGCAGGTATTTTTTTATTTAAAAATATATCAAGATATGTTTTTCTGTCTTGCATTCGGAAGCTTCTTCAACCTCTGCTTTGCTTTATAACCAAGCTTTGTGAGCAGAGATTGGCTTATTCACACTGCACCAAATTTCACTGAAGCATGCAGTTTGTTTGCATACAAGAAGCACTGAATGAGAGCTGGCGATCAACCATAAAAGAAAGAGATTAAGGGAGATGGTAAGGATTCAAAGCATGTAAAAAATAATTCATCAGGAACACGCGCTGTCCTCTCTCACTAAACAACATTCTATAGAATCAAGTTCCCTGCCATGGCTTAAAAATCTGAAATCTTCCTACTGCTTGCTTGTTTTCAGGGTCGCCTGACTCTTAATTCTTCAATTAGAGCATTCAAATTAGAGTAAGATGAACCATCTTCTTCGATAGCCCTCTTTGCCATTCCTCCAAGGGCCTCAACTCTGCTTCTCATTTCCTTTGCTTCTTCACCTGTCATGATTCGAGTTACGGCCTTTTCTACCGCTCCACTCGTAATTTTATCCCCGTATACTGTAACCCATTGTTGAACACCAACAGCCACACCAATTTTTAGCACGTCAGTCACCAGCTTCTCATTAAAGAATTGTTCTGCGGAAACTGGCCATGTTACCATTGGCTTCCCGGCAGCTATGCCTTCCATGGTCGAATTCCACCCACAATGAGTCACAAACCCCCCTACAGCTTCGTGATCAAGAATCACTACTTGTGGCGCCCATCCTCTTATAATCAGTCCCTTGCTTTCCATTCTTTTCTCAAATCCCTCAGGCAACCATTCCTCTTTATCTTTAGCTTTCTCGTCTTTCCTGACAACCCAAATAAACTGTTGCCCTGAAGCTTCAAGAGCTATTGCAATCTCCTTTAGCTGAGAATCACTGAAATTGGCTACAGTTCCAAAGCATATATAAACAACTGAATTAGGCTTCTTTGAGTCGAGCCATTTCAAACACTCATGTTCGTCAATTGAAGCTTCCTTTCCTCTCTGTGCTTTATCTTCAAATTCTCTATTGCATAGCGAAACTGGGCCTATGTGCCATGCCTTCCTCCCTAACTCCTTCAAAAAATTAGCATAATCCGACTCGAGCTCATAGAAACTATTGACGACAATCCCATAACTCTTCAGTGATGATTCTCTGACCTTTTGAATTAACCTAGTAAAATCAGTTTCCACGTTTTGTTTCATATAATCTGGCAGTTGCTTGCTTGTGAACTTGATGTCACCAGGAAGCTCAGGCACAACAAACAGCTCAGAATCTGAAGAAACTTTCTTGTACGGCTTATATCTGTTCAAGCAATCTGAAGTGCACAAAGAAAAGCAACTGATGCCATGAAATACTAATCTTGGAATCCCAAATTTGGCTGCAGCATCAGTAGTCCAAGGAAGGAACATGTCAGCAATAAGACAATCAGGGTGGCATTCTTGTAGTAGCTTCTCAAGTGGTTGTTGGAGCATGGCTGTTGCCATGAAAAAGTTTTTGGTCATTTCTCCCTGTGTCTCATGAGAAGTGATCGAATCTGCGTTTTCGCATCCTTCTGGCAGTCCAACCTCAACAGCAGGAAACTTGATGGTTTTGATATTGATATCAAAACCCAAACCTTTTGACCTCTGGATTGTTCTGGAAACAAGTGGTGCATTGAGAGGAGTGGTGACAATGGTTGCTTTCACTCCTCGAGAAGCAAATAGCTTTGCCATGTCTATGGTTGGTATCATGTGGCCATGCGCCATGAAGGGGAAGAAGAAGATGTGTAGCTGATTCTCCTCACCACCCATGTATATTCCTGGCAATCAAAAGACTAAAAGAGGTGCTAATGACACTGATAATTGGAGACAATAATACCGTTAAGCCTTTCAAGATGAACTGGATTACTGGATTAAGCAGAGAAGAAAATGATGATGTTGCAGACAAGGAATGAAAATTGAGAGAGAGAAAGAGAAGCTCAGTCTATTTTTCAAAGAATGAGTGGGGCATATATGAGCACTGAGTTTTGGAGTATTGAACACTTCTTTTCATTTGTGGTTAGAAATTCCACCTTAGACTACTGTTTCAACTTCAAAGGTCTGTGGTTAGGTTCTCCTATCTCGACAATTGTGACTAATGTATTTTTGCGGACATGATTTTGTAATTTTTTAAATATGTATTTTTTATTTAGAAATATATTAAAATAATATTTTAAAAAAATATTTTTGATATTAATATATCAAAATAATTTTAAAATATTAATTTAAATAAAAATAAAAAAAAATAATTTTTTTAAAAACATTTTAAAATAAAAAAATAAACAACTTCTAATATTCAAGGAGCAGCAAAGTCAGTCCTCGATTATTGATGCAAGAGACGACTTGGACCCGTAGAATGACTTTTTTAGTTGACTCGTATGGTCCCATCGCATTCTGCGACCTACCAGCAATGTTAAAAGCCCTGACAGGCAACCCATCAGGTGAGGACCTAGGTCTACAGCGGCTTGAGGTACTGCTTTAAATGTTCTTAATTAAAGATGGATAAAACAAAAGCTGTGTTTAACATACAACCGTGCATTTTTTTTTAATATAATATTTTAATATATTTTTAAAAAGAAAAAACTTTAAAAAACAAATCACACTCCACCAACTTTAGGATCCAACCCGATCCATTACCATCCCTTTATTCAACCAGTTGCAAATCATTTGACATTAACCCAAAACAGTTGCTGCACTGGAAAGCAGAGTCTTATTATTATTAGTCCTCTTCTGGATTCTTTAATTCTATCTTCAAGCCCACTGGGAAGCAAATTTTCTTTGCTTTCTCCATTTTGTCCAGTTGATATAAGGATTTTTCCTATCACCCATATGAATGGGTGATTGGAAGCCTCAAGACCGTGGGCGATCTCAAGGATTTGTTCAGGGGCTAAACGAGCTAAGCTTCCAAAACTGACGTAAAGAACCGAATTGAGTTCTTTACTGTCAAGCCAGCTCAAAATGGATTGCTCATTAACCGAAGTCTTTTGGCCTCTCTTAGCCTTATCTTCCACATTTCTATTGCATAATGAAACTAGTCCCATGAGCCATGCCCTGTTGCCTAATTCATTCCTGAAGTAGTCCACATAAGCAGTCTCCAATTCATGGAAACTAGTAACCATAACACCGAAACTCTTCTCATCTGATCCTGGCATTCTTTTATGCAACCCTCCACCATTTGGTGGTCTTCCAAGGAATGGTAACTGGAACGTGGTCAGTTCAATCCCATCAGGAAGACCCGGAACAATAAAAGGCTCCAAATCAGAAGTTACCTTCTGATGGGGCTTATAGCGTTCTATATTTTCTCGGACACAATGAGCAAAGCATCCATTCCCATTGAAAGTAATTCTTAGAATCCCAACACTGTCAATGGCATCAGCAGACCACCGATGAAACACATCATGAACAATACAGTCTGGTTTTCGTTCGAGTAAAAGATTTTGCAGAGGTTCTTGGAGCATAGAAGTGTCAGTGTAGGAGTTGCAGATATGTCCGTGTCGGCTCTATCAACATTGTCAGACAGCTCAAGAGCGTGGATGGAGATTGGGAGACCAGATTTTTGGTCACGGTGGATGGATGTTTGGAAGGAGAGGGAATGTTTTGGAGTGGTAATTATGGTGGCTTTGGCACTATGGGAAGCAAAGACTCTGGCTATGTCTATCATGGGGATTTGGTGGCCTCCACCAACAAATGGAAAGAAGAACATTTCAACTGGAGGTGAATTTAAGTCCATTGTTGCAGAGGGGATGGGTTTGGATGAAAGCTTGGCTGGCAAGAGAGGAAGAGAGCCTTGGACTTTGTAAGTTCCAAATTATGGGATGTGCATCGAATGAAATATTTATAAGAAGAAATGAACTGAATATCCATGGGATTTATCCATTTTTAAAACAGAACAAGAATGGACATCACTCTCAAGAACCTAGACGTACGTCAGCAAGGGTGTCAGCTAATTTGGAAGAATCATGGCAGTTAGATAAGGTCGGTAGAAGGTAGACATGCTATATTCTGAAACTTCGTTTACTCTCGAGTTCATACTTTATAGCAACTGATACTCCCTGTTTGTTTCAATAGTAAATAATAATTTAGTTCGAATTTGGCAATTTAATAACTTGACCCTCCGATTTCATTAACCATGACTTAATTTCTTTAATGGTTTACGACGGTTAATTCTTTAAAAACTAAATTAATTTTTTTGAAAATCATCAAACTAACCCTAGGTTTCTTTCCATTAACTTGCAGCCAAATTAGTATTTAATTTTTTCTTTAACTAAACTAGTGACAGCTCGCCACCTCATTAACGGACAACAAAAGGAATACGTTATGAACGGAAATAAAAACAGAAGGATGCGATGGACCTCTTAAACTAGAGAAACTGACTAATTGTATGCAGAAAACAGAGGAGCTAAACCAGTGGGGTGCCATTCCAGATTTGGTTAGATTCCAACAGTTGAGATGCTTTAGCCAATACAGAAATATTGTTTTTCTTGAGAATTAAGACTTATTTAAAATAATGGGAAAATGTCAAAATAATTGGCCTTGTTGCGCCAAGAAATCTTACTTGCAACAAGAATGCTACATTGAAAAAAACCTTGCGTTAGACTACTGCCAAACCACTCCAAGCCTAGACACAAGATTTCATATTTATCAAGCCTATACTATATATAACATTTAACTAGAAATCAAAGTTTTGAACCTCATAAAAAATACAATTTGTAACAGAAAAGACTGTTAGGGCAGGAGATTGATAGCTTCCCTCTGATTGCACCTGGAAGAATGAACTGCAAAGGCTTTGTGTTGAACAAAAACAGAGCACTGCTATATCAATATAGACTTCAGAAGTCTTAAATCTATCGTGGAACACGAACTCATGCCGACCTTTCAGTAGCATTTTTTATCTGTAGAGCAGCTCTAACAATGTCTCCCCGTGTAATGATTCCAGCCTTTGGTTTTAAATTAGAGACCAGTTATAAATTACTCAGAACAGATTAGAATCCATAAAATATGATTGAATAAAGAATATTGGGAACAATTCTTACCAGCTTTCCATCATTATCTACCACTGGGAGTCGCTGATATTTTGTTTCAAGCAGCAACCTGTCATTAGATTAGGACATCAAGGGTGTTTTCAGTTTAATGTGAAAATTCCCACAGAATACGAGAAAAAATTAGAAATTTGATAACCATTTAGAAAATGTTTTTAATAAAGTTGGACAGAGAGAAAATGCATAATAAAATCTTCTCAAAAGTATTGTCATACATTTATGGAAGTACAAAATAGAACATGTTGTCTTACAGGTTTAAACAGAAATGTCCTTGAAGAAGAAAAGGATGCACTAGAGTGGAAAGAGTTGATACCTAACAGCATCCTCTAGATTGGTAGTTTCATAAACAACTAGAGGATTAGGAGTCATCAAATCACCAACAACTTTGCCGTTGTTCTTGATTAACAGTTTCTGTAACTCATTAAAAGTCTGCAATATTTATCAAGACACAGAATTCAGTACTAAAAAACATTAACTGAAAAATGTTCTAGAAGTAAAATCCCCTTTCTCAGTTTACATGCCAGTCTCTCTTGTATTTCTAACATCAAGCTCTTATTATAGGCCCAATTCCCACGATGGAGAAAACTCTCATTTATCAAGTTGTTGTATGGTTTTCCATTAACTATTAGAAATTACTATCATTACATCTACCCAACAACAAGAATAACCCTGCATTTGGAGAATTTGTTCAAGCAAAACTTGTATGTAAGGCCAGCAGTTGGATTGCAGGATGGTGCTAAACGTAACGGTGCAGCAATCAAACCATCAACTGGCCACATTCTTTTGCATTCTTTACCTCCCTCCAATAAGAGTTTGTTGACTAATTGTGAGCAAGCCCTGGTGAAGGAGGAAGTACTGAGCATTCCTTGATTGCATGCCATGTACTTGAAAAAGGAAGGATGGCAAGGATTTTAAAAGGGCAAATTGCCTTATTGAGCCAATCCACCCCCCATTTTCATTCTGAACCTTGGATTCAATAGTAAGGGCGACTCCAGTGTTGGAAAGACTTACCGAACCCCCACCCCCACAACACCCACCTTTCTTAATCTAGAAATGGTTAATGATTTGTTTGCTAATCATGGCCTGATCATCCTCTTAGAAGTATGATAAACTACATATCTTTTCTTGCAGATGTGGCCCCCAATTCTCACCATCTTCATGCCTAAAGAAAATACTATGTTCAATTTGTTTCTGTTCGTTTGTATATTTGATTGGTGAGTATAACAGCAGGCCTACAACATTATTGGGAGTTGAAGGACGTTAGCTCTGAATTTGACAAACACAAAGGATTCTAATCTCTAGCTATAGAAATCAGTCAAAATATCTCATTTTTTAAAGAAACAAAAATACATACAAACAGATGGATGCATGCATGCTCGAATACAAATACTAGATGCAAACATCTAGAATATCAAAGAGGAGCTTCACACACCTTCCAAGAACTATCAACATTAGGAAACAAGTTTGTGTCATTTTGACAGCCACCTGATAGACACCAAAAGAAGAAATTAGTAGCAGTTTCACACATTACAAAATTATAGTGCCTGTTTGTGAACAAAGAGCAATAACGAATGACAAAACTAAGTACCAACATCTAACAAAACAATACATACATACATGCATATATATATATATATATAAAACCTGAATCAGTACAGCATCCTTGCTGCTATAGGCCCTCAAGATTGAAAAGAAAAGTTTGAGAAACAAGCTAAGAATAATCATAATGTTGCCACAATCAAAGGGATGAAGAAAAATTATTTCTGAAAGGCCATGAATCCAACATTATTAGTTACCCTAGCTTATCTGTTTTTACTCTAGTCTATCTCCAAGCCTAGCAAATTGATGCTAGAGTTGACTTTTCAATTGATGCCAAGATAAATTAGTGTTGCTCGACTAGATAAGCAAGCAAATCTAACAAACACAAAAATTGCAGAACAAACAATGGCAATGAGAAGACCATAGTAATCTAACTTGGTTTTGAAAACCATAGTAATCTAACTCGCCATCATTCTCTGGTCAACTTAAGAACTCTCTAGAAAAGAAAAGGGGGAAGAAGAACAAACACAAAAATTGCAGAACACGCAATGGCAATGAGAAGATTACGTCCAAATGGAAATAATTTCCCACGCATGCACTCTTCATGAGAAAATTCAAACAAGGGAGCAAACAATGGTGAAAATGTACGGGAAAAAAAGACATAAAAATCCAACACTGCTTCACTAATCTTATACCACCTGAAATAGAATCGAGCGCTAGGAGGTCATAGTCCGAAACAACACCAACCTGCAACAAGTAAAGACTTGAAATCAGTTATTTACAACACAATCTCAAATAAATATAGTTTTTTTAGCTGACCGAGTGTTATCCTTCATTTTCAGAAACAAGTAACATGGATATTTTACTACTTCTTAGACTAGTTTTCTAGTTTAGATCTTAACTTTTTTTTCTCAGGGTGAACTTTGGACTCCACGAAATCCCAAGAACAGCATAGAAGCAAGGAACTGGTAAGCATGACTAGAAACCGTAAGACAGTGGAATCATTAGATAAAATGACAAACTTACCAATCTCCAGTCATCATCAATGACGGGAAACCCAGTTATTCTCTTCTCTACAAGAGCCTCCAATGCTGCAGAAATATATTCACGAAAAAATAAAATCAACAAACAGAACAACTCATAATCAAAGAAAAAGTAGTAATTACCATCATCAACGGTTGTGTTAGCTTTAACGACATATAAACCCTCCTTCTTGGTCATAAAATCACCAACTGTGTAAATCCCACTTCTCGCCTGCAGAGAAAAAAACTTGAATATAAAAAAAAACGCTATAAATAGAAAACAGAAGCAAGAGGCGGGTAAGTCAGTTATTCACCGGAACAGAGTTTGCTACAGTGGACAAGGCAACTGTAACAGAAGAACGGTATGGTGATCGAGGGACGGAGGAGGAGCCAAGACGACAACATTTCGATTTTGGGGTTTTAGAAACAAAAAGAGAAGGTGGTGGTGACTGGTTGTTATTGGTATTGAAACAGAGTGGCTGAGGCATAGAGAGTAGTAAAGTGTTCGTCACAGAAGCCATGTAGCAGAAGATGATTGTAGTTAGGGTTAGACCAACAATGGTGGTAAAAATGTTACGCTTGTTCCGTCGGGAAGGGGGGGGGGGTTTGTTAAGAGTGTATTGAATTGCTCTAACTGAGGAATTTCCAAGTGAGATTTGAAGCAGATGGGTACAGAGATAGCGCTTTGATTCTTTTGAATCAGAAAGTGCTGTTTTTGGGGTTGCCCTGTTCCGAGATAGGAGGAAACTTGAGAGACGTTGAGACGCCAATTGCTTGGTGAGGACCTTTCTTTATTTAACTCCGTGGACCCCTCTACAGCTCGCAAGTCACGGCTTATCCAGCCCTTTAATGGATTTACTTCTTATATTCTATTACTTTATTTTGACTTTTTGGATTTTGTTTACCTAAAATATTTCACACGTAGATTATCTTCTAATAAGATATTTTATTTAAATATTTCACATGTAGATTAATTTCAGTATACCAAAACATTGCGTGCGTGGTGAGATAGAAATAATAATTTAAATAATTCAATAGTATTGTTAATAAATTATTGTTTATAAAACTTTACAAGTTGAAAATATTAACTAAATTGAAATTATAAAGATTCACGATAAAGAAATTTTAATTTGCCAGTTTTGGAATGAAGGCAATTTTCAAGTAAACATTAAGAAAACAATTTGGATGTAAGAGATTTGTCTGCAAGCGATGAGGAGAAAAGAGAAGGGAAATGAGAATTGTCCTGTCTCGGTACAAATAATAAAGTTCGATGAGTTTGTGTGGTAGGGGGCACCGAACATCGCGTGGAGGCCGCGTTTGTCCGCTTCCATGTTCAATATTTTAATTTGTGTTTTAAATATTTTATTTATAAAAAAAACATCTAGCTGATGATTTTATGTATTTTTCAATAATCTTACATCAAATATACTGGTATTAAAAATAAAAATATTTTAATTAAAAAAACACCCTCCTTCACGTGGGCGTATCATCCAGCGTGAAATAAAACCCGCCCTGTAGCTTCGAAACTTTCCTTTCGCGCAAATCGAGGTCGATGTGTGGTTCAAGTTTATCGGCGAGGAATGAGTAATAAACGGAAAAACAAATAGCTAACATTGACGTCAGAATCACCAGCCGATCGAAAGTCTTTGTCGGCCGAACCATGCAATTACATTAATCAAATGTCGTGTAG
>NW_011500054.1:206996-219028 GCF_000495115.2 Populus euphratica | reverse complement strand
TCGTGTAGGTGCTAATTGACCCTGACTTGTGAAATATAAAAACCGGAAGCGTACATTGATTGGATTTTAAGAGTACAGATTTCGAACTCGATTAGTCTAACTTTTCGAGAAGAATGTGGATAACCCCAAAAAGAAAAAAAGAAAAAGAAAAAAAGAGAGGCCTTCCAAACAACCTCAGGCGATGCGATGCCTATCTGGAAGTTCATGCTTACATTTTTGTTGACGTGGAAGACAACAAATCAATACATTGCTTGTTAGGCTTGTAAACTGACATGGCATGTTGATTTAAATTGACTGTCTTGTCAGCATCCTCGATATTGTTTTTTTCACGGAACAGATTCGGGTCTTTACTATTTTATTTATTTTTTTACTATACAGCGTATCCCTATGCTTTACAAGTCTTCCGTTAAAATGCATAGTTTAAAGTTAATCTAGAATTTAGTTAATTTAAAATTAAATTTAAATTTAAATTAGGTTAAAAAAACTTAGTATAACCCAGCAAATCTTGTAGGTAATCTAATTACAAACTTATTAATTTTTATTTTTTTATTAAAATGATATCTTTTAAATTTTTATAAAAAAATAAAATTTAATCAAAATTATTTAGTAATTCAGTCAAAACCTAATAATCTGGTCAAAATCTAAAATCACCGACTATCAAACCAGATCTCCAATCCATGTCGGGAGGGGGGGTCCATATGTTAGCCCCCGTGGTAGATTGATAAATTATTTGGTGGACTCGGTCCGCCTCATAATTGGAAGTCATAAATATAATGTGAATCCTGTTGTTATGCTCAGGAAATATCCAATACTCTCATTAAAAATAAATATAGCAAACGACGCAACTTAATTCATAACTTATTGAATATAGTAAGAGAAAATAAAGTAAAAAAATACTCTAAAAAATAAGCTATGATCAACTAGAAATACGAATTTGTTTGTAATCTTAATTATCAGCTTCGGTCACCCTTATATATCCCTTTAAATTTACTATTCAAATAATGAGAATAAAATAATATAATAAAAAATTATAAAACTAATTTTTTAAAACAAAATTATTAACTCATATTTACTCTTTTAAATTTGTTATTAAAGTTATTAGATTTAAAATACTATATTTAAAAAAACTATAAAACTTAATTTTTAATTTGAATGATGAAATTAAAAAAATTAATTTTAATATAAAAATTTAAGATAAAAATAAAAATAAAAAATAAATTTTATATTTGTTGTAAAGTGAAATTAAAAAGAAAAAATAATTTTAAAAAACTAAAAAAATCAAAATTAAAATTTACAAAAAAACAAAAAAAAAAATTATTCAAACACTGCCTAAGTTTTATACTTGCAGTTACCCACTTGACCTCATCTGGACCCCACACTCCATCAAATCCGATGGTTGATACCTCTCCCTCACACAATCTTAGGGTTTTTACATATAACCCTCGAACCCTCTCTCAGCCCCCAAACATTCGTCCCTTTTTTTTATTGCAGCTCCCACCACTGCACTCTCTCTCTTTCTCTATCCCTCCCTCCCCTTCTCTCAATATTTCCGCCGCCCCCACCACCACTTCTTATCCGGCGGCCAATATCTCCTCCTCCTCCTTCACCTTCCCTCTCCTCCATAGAACAAAAAAAAAAACATAATTCAAAAGAAAAAAATCAAAACTTCTCTCTTAGGCATTTTATTAAACAGTTGGCTTGTGTGTTTTTTATTCTTGTAATAAAAAGAGGAGAGGGAAGTTATTTCAAAACCCACAAAAAATCAAAACTTCTCCCGAGAAAAGCAAAAAAGAAACGGAAATGGCACAAGTTCAAGTACCAGTTCAACCACAGAGCGTGAATGCAGGGGCTAATAACCCTAATTTTGTGACGACGTCGCTTTACGTGGGTGATCTGGAAGGAAGTGTGACTGATTCCCAGCTGTATGATCTGTTTAATCAAGTGGGTCAAGTGGTTTCAGTCAGGGTTTGCAGGGACTTGACGAGCCGTAGGTCCCTTGGCTATGGTTATGTTAACTACAGCAATCCTCAAGATGGTCAGTTTCCATTTTTGATTGCCTTTTTTTTTTTTTAAGTTTTTGGTTTTTAGTGGGTGATTATTAAGTGGAGAAACGAAGATTATTTAATTGAGTGGTTTTCTGTTAGTTTTTAGTGTTGATGTTGTATTTAATTGAATGGTTTTAATGGGTCTGAATGATACTGTGGTGTTTTATGTACCTTCGAACTTCATAATTTTTGGGAGGGGTTTTCAACTGGGTATCATGACTTTTGAAGAGTATTTATATGTTCTTAGAAATCAAGACTTGGTTGAATTTGATAACAAATAATGAATGCATTGACACCCTTAATGTTTTGCATGTAGAGAATGTAGAGTGTCAATGTTTTTTGGTCTTCCTGGTGTGTTGTGTTAAATTCCATCCGTTCACTTCTGTTTTGTGTGGAACATGTTTACAGCTGCGAGGGCATTGGAAATGCTGAATTTTACTCCCCTGAATGGAAGTCCAATCAGGGTTATGTATTCTCATCGTGACCCAACTATTCGCAAAAGTGGGGCTGGAAATATATTTATTAAGGTATTTGTATTTTATTACAGGTCAATTTGCTTGTTGCTATGGTTATTTGTATTTTTTTTGGCTTCATCGAGTTCCATTTCTGTTTCTTGTCTGACTTGAATGCATTCCTTGACAGAATTTGGACAAGGCAATTGACCACAAAGCTTTGCATGATACTTTTTCAGCATTTGGGAACATCCTTTCTTGCAAGGTTGCTACTGACCCATCTGGCCAGTCTAAAGGCTATGGTTTTGTGCAGTTTGACAGTGAAGAAGCTGCCCAAAAGGCAATTGAGAAACTGAATGGCATGCTGTTGAATGATAAGCAAGTTTATGTGGGACCTTTCCTTCGCAAGCAGGAAAGGGACACTGCTACTGACAAGATGAGATTCAACAATGTCTTTGTGAAGAATTTATCTGAAACAACAACTGAGGAGGATTTGAACAAAACTTTTGGTGAATTTGGAACCATCACTAGTGTTGTGGTGATGAGGGATGGCGATGGAAAATCCAAGTGTTTTGGATTTGTAAACTTTGAGAATGCAGAAGATGCTGCTAAAGCAGTTGAGGCTCTTAACGGGAAAAAAATTGATGATAAGGAATGGTTTGTTGGGAAAGCTCAGAAAAAATATGAAAGGGAAGTTGAATTAAAGCAGCGATTTGAGCAGAGTATGAAGGAAGCAGCGGACAAATTTCAGGGTGCAAACTTGTACATCAAAAATTTAGATGATAGCATAGGTGATGAGAAGCTTAAGGAGCTGTTTTCTCCATTTGGTACGATTACGTCGTGCAAGGTATGCAGCTTTGAATTTTGAGTAGCTAACCATTTTGAGCATGCAGCTTTTGATGGTTTGTGTAATCTTCATTAATATGACCTTTTGTCAAAGAAGAATTTTCCTCATTACTTCTTTGATTTCTGACATTAGTATTAACATTAGAACACCTCTTATGTTTCTTGTGAATCCTGCTCAGAACCCAGTCTTCCTGCTGCACCAAAACAAAGAAAAAAAATCTGGTTAATAATCATATTAAGAATAAACAAATGTTGTTATGTCAATTGGAGACAGAAGAATATCCATGTATCCCTCATGTTGGCTGTATGATTTCTGACATGAGGAGGGGAATCGATCACTCAAACTCATGCATTATCCCGTTGGTTTTGTCATCCTTTGGAGCCTTTCTGGTTTAATGAACGACTGCCTTCCTGTATCCAGCAAGATTTCTCTGATATATGATTGTATTGCCATCTCCAACGACAGGTTTTTCATAGCTGATTTGTATATCAGTGCCAGTGGCTTTCAAAAACCACCACCTGCTGCTCGATTCAGTCTAGTTCCATTTCTATACTTTATGTCCCCTGGTGTGAGAAAGTACCATACTTTTTCTCCATGATGATTATATTGAGCTGTTCATATAAACAAATAAATTTTATATTTGTAATTATAGTATCACAGACATGTTTTCACCTACAGGTTATGCGAGACCCAAATGGAATAAGCAGAGGATCAGGGTTTGTTGCATTTTCAACTCCTGAAGAGGCATCTAGAGCTGTAAGTTGATACTTTTTCTGTGCTTTCATGAAGGCCCTAGAATACACTAACATCATTTTGTTGTTTTGATAGCTCTTGGAGATGAATGGAAAAATTGTTGTTAGCAAACCTCTATATGTTGCACTTGCACAAAGAAAGGAGGATAGAAGAGCCAGGCTACAGGTACTTTATTTTCATTTATGTTGCCTTTTGTTTCCCTTTGTTATTTGTCAGTCTGCAGCTATGCTAACTTTCCCTTTTGCTGATTCTTTAAAGGTGTCTTTGTTCTTGTTCCTTGTAAAATTAATTTTCTTGGTTGTTCTTATCTATGGATCTCTGTTCATCAAACAGGCTCAATTTTCTCAAATGCGACCAGTTGCAATGGCACCTTCAGTTGGCCCTCGTATGCCTATGTATCCCCCTGCAGGTCCAGGTCTTGGACAGCAAATATTTTATGGACAAGCCCCACCTGCTATCATACCACCCCAGGTAATGCTTTCCATTCATGTTGTTCCAAATTAATTGCATAGCTATGTGTATGAATGTTCTGTTTTTTTATTAATAGATTTGTACCCCATTTGTCAATTTTGTAAAATTGCTTTCTCACTTGAAAGTGCCTTTTGTAATCGTTGCACTTTTATCAGCCTGGGTTTGGGTATCAACAGCAGCTTGTGCCTGGTATGAGGCCTGGCGGGGCTCCTATGCCAAATTTCTTTGTGCCAATGGGTCAGCAGGGTCAGCAGGGTCAGCGACCCGGAGGTCGGCGGGCAGGAGCTGGTCAGCAATCCCAGCAGCCAGTCCCTCTTATGCAGCAGCAGGTTGATAATCTTCTCCTTACTAGTTAATTGAGATGGCAAAACCCTATCTTATGGTTTTATAATCCATGACAGATGCTTCCTAGGGGGCGTGTCTATCGCTACCCTCCAGGACGTGGCTTGCCTGATGTTCCAATGACTGGTGTTGCTGGAGGCATGCTTCCTGTTCCATATGATATGGGTGGCATGCCAATGCGTGATGCAGCATTGTCTCAGTCAATTCCTGTTGGGGCTTTGGCTACTGCACTTGCAAATGCTACTCCAGATCAGCAGAGAACGGTATGCCCTATCCCTATTTTATTTGCATAGTCATTTCTTATTTAGCTGCCTGCATGGCCTAGGTTAGGGTGTTAGGCCACTTCGCTGATGCTCAGACTCTTGTGCTTTTCGAAAATGGCACATAATAATACTGGAAGCATCGGTTATTTATTAAATTTTAATACTTTCCTCGCTGAAACGGGCCACTGTTTCTTTATTTATTTTTAACTGGGGGTGTATGGGGTTTTGTTGGACAAGGCCAGAATGATATTTTCATTACTTGAGAACGCATGTTTTCTAGATACAGTAGTTATTGTCTACTGGAACATATCAATGATGTTCTGATTAGCTGAAGCTGTAATTTTTTATCCTCTCATTTCAATTTTTCACAGTATAGATATCAGGAACATGTCAGCTAATTACAAAATGAAAATGAGAGGATCCCGATCCCGATCCCAATTCCTATCCCTACAGGGAATAATATAAAATGTCTCTACTGAAGATGAGTGAAATGGACATGGTGACCAATACATCTGATGCCTGTGTGCTAGTCTGGTTTAATTGATAGTTAATTTTTACTGGATGCATAACTGCAGATGCTTGGCGAAAATCTGTACCCTCTCGTGGAACAGCTGGAGCCTGAAGCAGCGGCTAAAGTGACAGGCATGCTTCTGGAGATGGATCAAACTGAGGTTCTGCACTTGCTTGAGTCACCAGAAGCTCTCAAATCGAAGGTTAATGAAGCAATGGATGTTCTAAGGACTGTTCAGCAGCAGGCCACTGGCACAGCTGATCAACTAGCTTCTTTGTCATTGAATGACAACCTTGTGCCCTAGGTTGAGCTTGGGCATAGTTTTTGAAATGCCAGACAAGAAACCATTCTATCTACGGCTTTGATTTATACTTGACTGCCTGGTAGCTTGGGCACTGGTTGTCTTATTTTGAGTTTCTTTCAAAAGTTACATTGATGATGGAGACGGTATTGCTTGAACTTTTGTTATGCGAGTGACAAATTTCTGGTGCTTTAACATGCTCGTATGATGCTGTTTTAGGTTATTAAATTAATGGGTGTGAGTTATTTAAGATGGGGGAGCTGCAATTTGCAAGATCTGGCTACTGGGTAAGCAATGGTTTAATTTGAAAGAAATTAGCATAAATGGTTCACCATGTTTAGGAAGCAAAACCCACTTCAGGCTTTTGAATAGAAGAGGGGGGCGTGATCCTTGTGGTGTTCCTGGTGCCGATCCAAGTGATGGACATCCTTCACTAGGCCATGAAACATGATAAAGTCACAAATTAACACTGTCGCAGCATGCACACATTGGTTATCTAGCGGTTACATTGTTTAACAAGGGATTACCGATTCTTGTAGTTGTTGCCATCATACAAGCATGTTGTCAACCTACAGCGGATAGAAAAGGCAGCAAAAGGGATCTCATTAAAACTAAAACGCTTTGGTGCTCTTCTAATTTCTAATCTAACGTTGTATAATATATGCACAAAAAACAACTATAAAGAAAAGAGCACAATTCCTAAGACTCCCAATGGTACATCCTATAGACATGTAATTAGGCCATGCATCCCATTGCTGGTACTGGCCTCAGAAACATCAAAACTTGTACATAAATTAAGCTTCCTGTCGATTAGCACGTCTTTGTCTAATTCCCACATCAGCTTCTCGAATCAAACCAGTGTCCTGTGAATTTGAATTTTGTGCTTCGGAGGAAGTCCTTGCCTCATTTTGCTCTCCTAGATCCTCTCCATAGTTATGTAGCTTGCGACCAATGAGATAGCGATCATCACGAATTGAATTGTGAAGGTTGGTGAACCAGACATGGAATCTCTTGGCACAAAAGCACAGCAGGCTGAAGCATAGACATCCCAGCCATGCAAATCGGTACACTGCTGAGTTTACTGCCATAGGGTACCCAAGCACAGGAAACACTCCTCTTGCTAAGACATAAGGTACACACAAGGCTGTTAGCAGCTTCATTATTATTGGGAACACAATCTCCTGCAGTACCCAAAGGCATTGCAGCCTTGAGAAACCATCTTCTCTCACCCTTTCAAATTTTGTTCGCCAACTTTCATCCACCAGTGGCATCACCTGGTCCAGCATAACCTGTTCAAGCACAAGATTATTTTGAGTATATGAAATGGAAATCATTGTGGTATCACTGCTGTCACAATCCCAGCCCACCACGAAAGTACTCTCCGCTCCTTACATTCTAGATTCTTAAAGGCAGCAACCCATTGCTAGGATAAAACAATCTACGTTATTGCAGGTCACTATATGGACATTATAATAGCATGCAGTATAAACGGGATTTTAATGCTTTACAGGCTAATGAAACAAAAATCTTCCTAATCCCCAGTAATTTGAAAATAGATACAACTGTTACTTCTGCAAATACTGAACCGTGGGCAATCTAAGAACAAGCACACATCTCTTCGGGTGTTGGTGATCTACTTTTCAGGCATCTGATAGTAAATCACCATGTCCTATCAGGCTTTTAATTGCCAATAACCATAAGTTATGCAGGTTAGGGCAATCCTGACGATTATTAGCCATTCATAACTTAAGCGTAAAATAATCATGTGGAACTGACAATTTGATAACTCACCAGCCGAGTACAGATCTTAAGAAAGATGAGCCCCAATGCCCAATCCTGATACAAAAGGAAAACTGGGCTTTCATCTACAGGCACCCGCAATGGCACAATTACCAAAAGCTCAAAGAGAAGCCCAATCAACACTGGGATAACAAAGATCTGGAACGTGAAAACAGCAAATTTAAGAGTTGAGAGTCAAGAGTTCTCATACATGAGAAACAAGCAAAACAACATAATCATAAAGACATACCCATATTGACAAAAGAGCCAAGCTCTTAAGAACAATGCCACACCACTTCCATACTTGGTTAAACAACACTGTCGCCCTCTTGGTTCTAATTTGCTCAATGGAGTATCTTGTTCCAGCTAAAGCCGTCCAAATGACATAACTTCCAATTACAAAAGCATAAAGATCTGAGGAAAGAAATAAAACCAGAACAAATCAGCTCTCCCATCCCAAATGCATGATGCAAAAGAAAAACCAAACAAATTCAATCAACCACATTACCGTTGCACTTGATGCCATGAGTTATTGGCAGAAGAGGAATGGCATTGAAAAGAGCACGCCCAAGTGATAACGGAACAACTATCAACACAGAGTTGAAGATAAGTAAAGACATCCATGCCACCACCAGCAAGAGGACAATACGAAGAGCAAAGCTGTACCGGCTACAAGACACATGTACAATATCAGGAGCAATCAAAGCAGCCTTTACCCAGTGACCATAACTAAATGCAACAACAAATAAATAATGATAAGAAAATATTAAAGTGATAAATAATGCATCATTAATTGCAAGCTTCTGGCAGTTGATGGTGCACAGAACTGCAATACCAATCAGCACTAGATTGAAGAAAAGTAAAACAATAAAATGACATAATAGATTATAAGATCTTAAAGAT
The DNA here is from genome assembly GCF_000495115.2 of Populus euphratica. Taxonomy (NCBI): domain Eukaryota; kingdom Viridiplantae; phylum Streptophyta; class Magnoliopsida; order Malpighiales; family Salicaceae; genus Populus; species Populus euphratica. Next base: position 210,361 of record NW_011500054.1, on the reverse strand, counting down.
ATTCATGGAATGCCATACAACAACGGAACACGAGGATACCATGTAAATGCTTAAGAACTAAATATAAGTAATCTTTCTACCCTTGCATTTAAGATTTAAAACAAGCAATCCATAAGATAAGAGCACTGTCACAAATGATGGAATAATGACACATTAGATGATTGCCAGTAGACGTTACCGGGGTAGGCTGATTGAGGAATAAAATATCAGAACCCCTACTTCCAATTCTTGTTATCAGGGAATAAAAAAAAGAAGAAGCGTACACTACAATGTACAAGTATGAAGAAAATTAACATAAAGAGTCTAGGACAAACAAGCCACTACAGATGATAAACTATTTTTTAAAAATAATATGATGCAGATGATAAAGATGATAAAAAATGGTAATCAGCAAAGAATGATATAGTTCAGACAACCAAGTTAAACTGTTAATAATGTAGCACATAATGCATACTCTGAATCAGATTGTTCATCACTATCATCCTCCCCCGCAGAACTTCCTGCTGTAAGAGTGGTCCTGTTTTGGTCATCTCCGGCTGCAAGGGCCACTACAGCCCGATCCTGTCCACCGAGTTGAGCTACCTGTAGTCTATCCTGTCTTCCTTGCTCCGCGTTTCCATTGTCTCGACCACCACTGTCCTCAGGTCCAGGCAGTATGAAATCTGTTAAGCCAAGTGCCCAGCCAACTACTGTAAACCAGTAGTGGAGAAGGGACTTGATTGTGGTCCGCAACTTAAAATGTTCAATGGCAAATGGGATGCAGATTTGAAAGAGAAGCATGTCAGCCGGAATTTCAGTAAATGGATCGGATAGCCTGAAATAAAAGTGCATTTGGATGTCAGCAAATAATGGCTATATACAATTGTGGTACCTCCAAACATGAACAGTGGGTGTAAATGAAGTGTGGGTTTCTTACGATATGTCCAGTGGAAAAATGGAAGGTGCCATTCTCATAGCAAGTTTAACAGGTAAGAATACAAGCATCACAATTAGACTTCCATAAACAGCAACAGACAATAAAACTCTGCGAGCATGCTTGTGCACAGGATCATCAATTAAATCACGGAACGGGTTGTAGTTAGGATCTGCTGGATCTCGAAGAAAATACAAAACCCCTTGACGCAAAACCTGCAAACAGTAAGGAAAAAGAAAAATTGTCAATTCAATTGAACTGCATGATTAGTTATTCAAATTTGAATAATAATAAGATGGCTGAGAAGAATACCCCACGAAGAAGGCTCACGAAAATGCTTATATGTAACATGTAAAAAATTCCTACAACCCAATGAATTAATGAGCTTGCTAAAGGAGAAATCACGTAGAATTGAACCCTTTGAGCCATAGACTTTCCAAACATCCTTATGGTACAAACATCCAACCACCATCCACACATCAAAGGAAACACCCCAAGTTCGATAACCAGAAGGAAGGCAACCTTAATCATGGTCATCAAGTGTCTCATGGCTGCCAAGAACTGCCTGAAGAGGGATGGAATTGTCTCTGCTATGGAAGCAATACCATAAAATCTCCCCATAGTCAAAGGCTCACCCCTAGTGTACCGAATGAAAGAAATAATACCAAGATAGAAGAAGACTAAAGAGAATATAAACATGTATCCAATAGCAAGAGTTGTGACATCAGAAAGCCGTGATGTGCCAACACTTGCCCCTTTTAGGAGATTTGCAGAAAGTGGACTGCTCAAGTTATTTGCAACTTCATTTAGTCCACTGGCGTTTGCATGTAACATGTCTGCAACCTCACCAAGAACCCCACTGTCTTCAACTTCAGATGTCAAATTTGCAACAGCAGTTAATGCATTCTTCAAGGTGATATTTGCTAAGGAGAAAGCAGTATCAGTAAGAGGCATGACTGTTGACAGCACAGGAACACTTGCAAAAGAAAAAAGCCATGATATGTAGTATAGGATAATCCGTCCCAATGAAAATGGCACGAAGATTACAGCACCAAGGAATATCATATTGCTAGCCAAAACCTGCGGATCAATAAAGCCACAATAAAAAAAAAAATCACCAACATGGAAAAATGAAGCTGAATTTAATTCAGCCTTTACTTTTATATCTTGATGGAGTCAACACCACAGCAGGGAGAATAACTATTAAAATTAGTTGCGAGACAGAAGAATAGAACAGACAGTTGAGGAGGGGGGAAGCATCATGTTGAATGAAGATATGTCCAATATTCACTAAGTAGAGGAAGGAAAGAGCATAGAGATTGAAAATGACTTAGATGTAATAGAGTGAAATTCTTGGAGGCAAATGATAAAAATAACACCAAACAATATGATATAGGGCAGTGGACTTACAGTGAATGCATTTTCAACTAAATGGAAAACAGGACCCTGCATACCCACAAGCTCATCAAAGGGCACATCCTCTGCACCATCAGCATCATCTAAACCATCAAACATCTGCTCAACATGAGCCTCAAGACGAGCTGCCTGCATCTCCCATCGAGCAGCAACATTCTCCGCATTCCTTCGGATTATTTGACCACCCCCAGCAATTCCTTGTGCTCCACCAGCATCTTCAGCATTTGCCTCACCAGCAACATTTCTATTAGCCAGTCCTGGTTGTTGTCTTGCAGCACGGGCACCATTTTGGTCTCCATCATCTTCTCTCTCAGCATCCTGTCCTCCAAGCTCTCTTAAATGCCTAAAATAATCTCTTAAAGAAGTTGCACCAAGAAAAATGAAAACAATACTCGCAGAAAGCAGGAACCCATGCAGACAATCGGTAAGAATAACAGTAGTGGAGATATGACTTAAGAATAATCCCTGGGCTTCAACAAAACTCCTCACAAAAGCCAACCTCCATATCCAAAATGTTATGAAGGGTATAATTAGAATCCAGACAGAAAGCACGAAACTGAGACGCAAAAAGAATTGCAGAACATGGCAAGTCTTCATTGCCATCCCTACTACAAACTCCTGAAAAGGAAGCCTTGCCGGGGCATTCTCAGAATAAACAGGAGAGAAAGAAAATGGATGTTTGCACACCTACAAAAAACATGAAGAAATTCATTGGAAACAAGGAAATGCATTTCGTTTCCTATAAAACAAAGAAAATGCCAGAGATACCACTTTTATCATGCGTTTAACCCATTACACAAAAAAAAATCGCGCAATTCATCAATTTTCTTCAAAAACCTTTCATCCCTATCTTATGAATCTAAAATTAAAAATACTGTGAGCCTATGCATATCCAGTACAATCCGAAACTTCATAGATTAAAGCAAAAGGAAGAAAGTTTATATGTGTTTTTCTTTATAAAGACTCCGATTAAATCCTAGTTTCACCAAATCGAATTGATTAAACAACCTCCAAACCCTAATCAAACCTCTTCCGA
>NW_011500054.1:93378-206961 GCF_000495115.2 Populus euphratica | reverse complement strand
CTTCCGATCAATCTTTCAATATTTCAATTATTACCTCACAAAATCCCTAATTATCAAATGAAACACACGAAACAAGATAGCAAGAGAGAGAAACCTCGCATTGGCGAGCATTACTATGATTGAGCCACTGAAGGAGACAATCCTGGTGAACAAACTTAATACTACCACTGCAAGCGCAAGGATACCGTAACGGGTTCTCCGCATCTCCTGGATTCCTACATATCCTGCAAACATCCCCCTCCTCTTCCTCGTCATCATCAAACTTCGCCGCCGCCGCTCCGTAACTCTCCTCTACCCCCATCGAACCGGATGGAGATTGTGTCTGGTTTACGCTCTCGGGGACGGCTTCACCGGTGCTCGGTTGTTGTCGTGGCGGTGGCTCCACCGCGGAGTCGATCTCCATAGGCGGAAGGCTGCTAGGGTATGGGATTTAGAGGCGGGTTGGCTCAGTGAGTTAATGGCGCGAGTTGGGATCGGAGAGAGATTCCAGAGTTCGTATTTTTGGAGGTTAAAATATTTAATGAGAAAAAAGGGAAGTGCAACGCGGATTCGGTGTTTTGACACATTTGTCCCTGATTGTGGGGTTTATTACGGGAGTATCCTGGTGGATTTGGTGAGGATAACGAGGAGGTCTGTGCCTGTTTGCTTGGTATGGGTAGATTACGTGGAGGTGTAAAACCGGTAATTCCCGTAGGAGTTTTAAATTCTGTGGTCGTGATGATAATGTGACCTGATATTAACGGATCCGACGGCCTTAACTTGGATGGGTATGAGATTTTTTTATCCAGTCGGGTTGGAGAAGAATCTGGAAATATTAAGATTGGTTTCATAAATAATTTGCACTGCATTTGACAATTCAAAGTTCATAAATAATTTTAAAGTTTAAAAATATTAAAATTATACCAAGATATAAGTTTAAAAAAAATTGAAGGCATTTTCAATACACGCACACACACAAAATTCATTGTTCATTATAATAATATAATTTTTTTTTTTTGCCTTTAAAAAAACAATAACCTTGGTGATAGTGGTATTTTGATCTTTTCAAATGCTCCATTAAAGAATTAACCAAGAGATAAATATCTTCTTAATTTATTTATTTTTTTGTGGTGAAATAATCTAATTATTCTCTAATTCATCATTTTTTAAACCGACAAAGAAAGGTATTTTTATCTTTATATATTTTAAAATACAATAAAATAATAAGTTTATCCTTAAAATAAAAAAAATAAACCGTATATATAGGGTTTTTTAGTTTTTTTTCACTTAAGCTTTTTTTGTGATTATAGGTCCATTAAAGGTATTTTTATCTTTTAACGAGATTTAAATATTAATTAAATTGAAAAACTTGATGGCCCATAAAAAACACTCGCTCATTTTGAATTATGCGTACAGCATCTACGGTATTACAAAATCCTCATTTGCAGTGTTGTTGGAAAAGCCGCCATGTCCTCTTTCTTCTACAGTAACACGTGTTGGTAAGAGAATGACAATTTCTCTCCCTTCAACCTTTTTCTCCTTTTTTTTTTTTAATTACATATTAGTTTTTTTTATTGTTAATATTTCAACCTCGATTTCTATTCTTTTAATTTGTAATTTTTATTCTTGGTTCTTTTATTTTTTTTTGTTTTTAAATTAATCCTTTAATTCTAATTTTTATATATTATTTTTTAATTTTATTTTTGTTCTTTGATTTTTTTAATTTTTATTGTATATTAGTTTTCTTAACTTTGGAGTAGTTGGGAAACAAATTGGAACTGTCGTTCTAAAATAAGAGAGAATGTCAAACCTCTTACTTATCTTAATTTTCAGTGTTCATATTGTGTTGTTTGTCTCAAAAATGCTGTTGATTCTCTTGCCAAAGCACTGCAAATTCATGTTTTCCTTTAGTATTCTGCAGCTCAACCATTATATATCAAAGTTATTACCTCTGAATGAAGAAAATCATGTCTTAGCTTATCAAGCATGCTGTCTCGTAACCATCTAGATGGTGGGCAAGTGATAAAGATTTGGAATCAAGGAGTTTGCTCTTTCTGTAGTCTCAGGTTCGAGTCTTTGGTTACTCATATGATGGCCACTGGAAGCTTACATGGTCGTTAACTTCAGAGCCCATGGGATTAGTCGTGGTGCACGCAAGCTGGCCCGAACACCCACGTTAATCTAAAAAAAAAAAAACATGCTGTCTTGTAATTAATGTACGGTGGCCTTCTGTTGTTGATCTCCAAATGCACAGTGTACTTATGTTGTTGATGTCTGTTTTTGTTAATCCTAGGGCTTGCAATTGAAGTATTAGGAGGAGGTGATATTACCTTTTCCTATGGGATGTGAAGAGACCACATTGTTCATGCCAATGCCTGTTTTGGGCATCCTATTTGCTTAAATCGATGGATATGCTATACATGTATGTATATATAGGAAATTAAAAATGCCATAGTTAAAATTTATAGCCTATGATTTGTTTAATCATATACTAAATAGTTGTAAAATTACAATATTTTAGTTTGAATTTTGAATCATAAATATCCAAATATAATTATATTGAATTTAAATATAAAAAATCCATATCTAAATAAGTTTGAAAAGTAATTTTATGTTCGAGTTTGGTATAAAGTATAAACAGTACAAAACCTAATCTATGTGTATTTGTTGTCCTTGTTTTACATTTCATCAAATTAAATCTCATTTATGTACCAAAAACTTTGTTGCCATACCTCAAATTAGCCCTATATTTTATAATTCAAGTCTCAATTAAGTTTTTAAAATATTAAATTGGTTCTTATGCAAGGAAATATAAGATTGAGAGGATAAAACGTAAGCTAGAGATTTCATTCAAGATCCCGCTTGTGTTGTATTTGCTTTCTTTTAAAAAAAAAATACCAAAAGAGAGTTGATAAGAAATTAATAGTTAAATCAATATAGTTCATCTACTGAAAAATAATCATATAACATTTGTTTAAAGTATTTTTTATTTAAAAATATATTAAAATAATATTTTTTTATTTTTTAAAAATATTTTTAATATTAATACATCAAAATAGTTTGATAAAATTAAAAAATTATTAATTTAAAATAAAAAATTTAATTTTTTTAAAAAAACATTTTCAAAATATAAAAACAAACAAACAATCTTTTAGCTATTATCCGATCTATACAGGAACAAATTAAATTTCAAACAGTGATATTACTTCCATGAGAAAAAAAAGAATTGGCTGACATTAGTCAAGGGAAGACCGAAATGGGTTTTCATCGATGCTAACCGATTGATACAATTTAAATAGTTAAAAAAAAATTCCAAATGAATCTAAAACACCTTTAAAAAACAGTAAAAAACTAAAAAACAATCATTCAAAAAGCATAGATTCTTACGTGGTGGCTCGAGCCCACCTCCCAATAAACATGGTCTTCGGCAAGATCCCAAGCCCATGCCCTAGGCATACTCCCAACTAGAAAAGGAGCATGGGCGTACTTCCATGCACTAGGCATATGCCAAACTTCCTTTGCAGGACATGTGCCTATGTTAGGGCTGGGCGTGACATGCCAAAAACACCCCTGCAGGCTTGGGTCAACACGCCTTATTCAGCATTTTTGGATTCATCTTCACCCATCTTTTATCTTTAATAAGTTCGTAAACTTTGCTCGGGCCCCATGTTTGTTAGGAAATTTTCTTGGAATTTCACCCGTCGGTATTTTATATTTATTTTATTATATATTATTTTAAATATAATACAATTTAAAATATTACAAATATAAAATTATAATTTATTAATTTAGTCTTTTTTCTCCAGAAAATAAATTATAAATTATAAATACATTATAAATCCACCACAAAACCTTTCTTCTTGCATAAAGAGAATTCTATGAAATCATCATAGTAACCAAATATTTTTACTAGTCTTTGTAGATTAACATTATAAAAACTTAAAAGATTGTTAATAAATTTAAATAAAATAAATATAAAAAACCCAGAAATGGACCCAAACAATCCTAAAAAATAATATAAGCCCAATAAATATCTAAAAATTATGGGTTTAGATATGATAACTAGAGCCAAACTCCCAAAAAACAGAGCTTGAGCAAGAATCCTAAATCTATACAAAGGTTGGACATATCGTCACGCCTAGCACCCTTGTGGGCTCAGGCCACCACATTCAAGCCCAATATTTTTGGATCCATCTTTCATCTTTAATGGGTTCGGACACTTGTCCAAGCCTAACATTTAACAATAATTTTTTTTTTTGGATTCTACGTGGGTCTCTTGATATTTTATATTAATTTAATACGTATTATTTTGAGTTGAATATAATTCAAAATATCATAAGAGTAAAATTATACTTTTACTCATTCTCTCTATAAAAAGACAAAACTCATGGGTTATAAATATATTATGAATTTTTTAAACTAAAAATTTACAATTTCTTTATTTTTAATATTTCAACATATATATTTTAAAAGTTTATCTCTCTAAAATATCATTATATTTTTTTTATAAAATTATTAATTTTATTATTAGAGAATCCTTGTATTCTTTAAAATAAATCTTTTATAGTTATTAGCTACCAATCATATTAACTCATTAGATATTATCACAGCTAATAGTCATCATAATCTATTAAGTATCATCTGCTATTATTAACTATCTAAAATTTTTATATCAAGTTATAAGATACTTTCATTAAAAAACATTAATTAAATTACTTGTACTAAAATAAACAAAACATTGGGTAATATTAACTGCGGAACGAGGATTTAATCAAGTGCACATTTGCAATTCAATATGGAAAATTTAACATCTGTTCCAACTTTTTTGTCGTGTACATTAGATGATAATATATAAAAGAGCTTAATTAAGAAACCAACAAAATAGTTACCATGAAATAACTATTTGGCAACAGCAAAGACCTTTGTGATGAGTTGTGCGCGGTGGGATTGGTAAGACACACAAGGCACTTGCTGGAGAGTAATGGTAGCGCTTGCATGTCTTCACTCAGTCCGAGTTCCTTCTGCACGTAGCCGAAGCGCTAGGATAATCACAGTGACTCAGTTCTCCATTTGTTTCCATTGCTTGACCAAGGGACAAGGAGGGAGACCAACTGACGAAGCTTTTGAGAAGCCATTGTCTTGCCTTCCTTGCTTAACCTTCAAAAAAATCACAAATTCTCAGCTTCGAATAAGAACATTTCGTTCGACAGAAACAGCAGGCTAGGGAAAGAAGCTAGCTACCAAGGTCTATACAGAGACAAACCAGTTTTGGATTTTCTGTTAAAGGAATCTACTTTTTTTATTTTGACAAAAAAAATAAATTATTAGTACCGTTACAATTATAGTTTTCATCCTTAATTAGAATTATTAAGCTCGGTGAATAAACTTATAGGCCCATAAAAATAAAAATAAAAAATAAAAAATAAAAAATAGCAAAGCAAATCAAAGGGAGTACTTAAACCAAGGTGTCACAAATTATATAAGGGTTGAACTTATTAAATTGATTTTTAGCATGATAGAGTTGTAGTACTTTTAATTTTGATTAATACCAAACATAATTTATTAAACAATACACGATTTCAGGACAGATGATCAAGGAGATCGCTTTCTCCTTTGAGTTCTTGAGTCCATGAGTTTGAATTTTAAGATTTCGTTTTCACAAGAACTTATTTTTTAATTTTAAGATTAGAATTTTATAATTTTTTATATTCAAATAAATATTTAAATAAAACTTATTTTGAACCACCACAAACTTATGAGACATTGAAATTCCAAATATAATTTCATGAGAAAAAAAAATACATTTATGATACAAATAATAGATCTCTTATGTCAAACAGTCGTCAAATAAAAAATTACTTATACAAACTAATTATTAAATAGAAAACTACTTTTTATAAATTGATTTATAAATGCGTTTTAGCAACTAGCCATTTAACAGCATTTTTTCAGCACTTTATTGTTGGCCGAATAATTGTTTTCATGGAAAAAAAGAAGAGGAATACATAGGCTTCTTCAATGTGTTTTTTTATAGTAAATACAAAAAGAATTTAATGATAAAATTAAAATTAAAAATATTTAATTTAAAAAATAACAAAAAAAAAGACTTTAGCTAACTGAGATCAACCTATCAAACTCATGATTCGAATCATGTATCCCATTTAATTATACATTAACCATATGCATGAAACTTTCTTTTATATCAAACAATAATTTAAAAAAGTAAAATAAAAATAGGGGCTGCATGTGGGATTGAAATAAAAAATAACCCTAAATTATTTAAAGATTGATAACAAAAATTATCACAAAACAAATAGAAACTTTTTCCTAGCTCAAATTTGTTTTTTTAGGCAATTTAAAGGTGAAAAAATACCTTCAGTGGATCTCCCCTCGCTAAATAGAATCCATTAACATTAAAATCAACTATATTGGTAGTTGGAATTGATGTTAACGATAATTTTCTCTTTCTACAGCTAAAATCTCGTGATTCTCTCTTTTTTTTTCCTTTTAAATCAAGGATTAAAAAATTAAAAAAAAAATAAAGTTTTGGACTAAAATTAGCTCTTTGTTTTCCAAAACTTAAAAAATTAGGGTTGTAGTATTTACAATTTAGAAAATATAAGGTTTACAATAAATATTTTGTTCAAAAATCAAAATAGCTACCCATCCCCCCCCCCCTTTCACTTTAGTTTTATGTTTTGTAATCTTACCATTTCCTAATACATTAACTTAGACTGGCCTCCAATTTGATCATATAAGAGTGAAATAAAAAAAATTGTATTGAGATAAAGAAAAAACCATCGTGAATAGTGAGTTCATAGTGTTTTGTGAGAGGATCCATAATGTAATTCATGCTAATTATTCTATAGGTACTAACACTTTACTTTCCAGTACACCAAAAGCTCTATTTTCTTTTATAACCCTTCAAGCTCCATCCGAGATTTTAGATCCACTTCTATATCAATCCATAAGAAAAATACTCAATCCTTTTTATTAGTAAGTCCATAAAGTTACCATAATTTATTTATTCTTGTTATTCTTCATCTTTTATTTTCTTTTTAGCTTCTATTCATTGTCTTTCTAAACTCTCTTCCTATAAAGAGGTAATTCTTAATCCTTTTTGGTACTAAGATATAGATGAGGAACTTTTTTCTTTGCATAAGATAAATACTTAGAATTTGGTTCCTCTAGCTCCTAGTAAAAGTGTTGTTGGTTGTCGTTGGGTGTATAAGATTAATACTAATTTTGATGATTTTATTGAGCGATACAAAGCTAGATTAGTTTCAAAAGGATACTCTTAACAATATGATATGGGTTATGAGAAGACATTTGCTATTGTTGCAAAAATAACTGTTATTTGTACTCTTATTGTAGTAGCTTTGGTTTGTCAGTGACATATCTCCCGACTTAATGTTAAAAATGATTTTTTGAATGGAGATCTTCAAGAAATATTTTATATGGCACCCACTCCTGGTGTTTCACATGACTTTAGGTATGTTTGCAAGCTCAAGAAAATGTTATATGGTCCTAAACAAGCACCTTGTGCTTAGTTTGAGAAATTGTTTATTGTGATCTATTCTCTTGGATTTGTTTCTAATAATCATGATTTTATTCCTTTATTAAGTGCATTGATGTAGGCTGTATCATTTTATTTTTAGTTGATGACAAGATTATTATTAGTGAAGGCATTAATAATATTTCAACTTTGAAGATGAAGTTAGCTAAACAATTTGAAATGAAGAATTTAGGTTCTCTATGATATTTCTTGGGTATTGAGATAACTTACTCACCCAAAGGTTATATTTTTTTTCCAGTTAAAATATATTGCAGATATTTTTGAGTGAGCTATAATTACTCATAATAAGACTATAAATGCTCTTATTGAGGTTAATGCAAAGTATTTTTTTTTGTATGGTTTACCTTTGTTAGATTGTGCTTTATACCATGTTATTGTTGGAAACTTGATATATCTCATTATTGCTCGTCTAATTATTGTATATGTTATTTATGTTGTTAGTCAATTTATTACTTGTATTATCGTTCATTGAACAGTTGTTCTTCGTATTTTATGATATCTTTGAGGTATAGTCTTTTAGAGTTTTTTATTTTTATTCATCTTTTTTTTGAAACTGTGTGCATACTCTAATGTTGATTATAGCAGTGATTTCATAGATCGCAAGTCTGTTACTAATTTTTGTATCCTTTTAGGTGATTCTCTTATTTCTAGAAGACTAAGAAACAATATATTATTTTCAATTTTCAAATGAAGCAAAATATCATGCTATGACATCTACTATCAAAAATATTTTTTAGTTACGTTGGTTACTTATAGATATGAAAGTTTTCCTTTTTCATCATACTTTTATGTATTGTAACAACTAGAGTTCTATTTAGATTACTCATAACTCAGTTTTTAATAAACGAATTAAATACATTGAGATTGATTGTCATCTTACTCGTCATCATCTCAAGCATGACACTATGACTTTGCCTTTTGTTTCTTCTTTGTATATTTCAGAGTTCTTTATCAAGTCGCATTTTATTTTTCAATTTTATTTTCTAGTTGGCAAACTCTCGATACTTGTAACTGTTGTATCGTGAGTTTGAAGAGAGATGCTATGAAATATATGGTTATTTTATTTTATTTATTAAAGGTAGAATAACTTTTTTTTTTTTTTTTTAGTTTAGCCTATATTTAATCTTTTTTTATTTAGGTTAAATTTGTTCCTTTAGATTATTATGATTATGTTGCATTAATGAAACCCTAGCCTCCTTCTGTTTTATTTTTTGTATTCCTTTTTATTTATTTGAATTGTTTAACAATTAAATAGAAAACTACTTATAAAAACTGATTATTACACAGAAAACTACTTTTACAAATTGACTAAATGAGTTTTAGCATCAACTAGCTATTTGATCACGCTTCATCACATGCTGAATAATTTTTTTTTCATGAAAAAAAAAATATGTAGGCTCCTCTAATATGTTTTTTTGATAGAGATTAACCTACTAAACTCGTGATTTGAATCATACATCCCATTTAATTATATATTGATCAGATGCGTAAGACTTTCTTTTATATCAAACAACAATTTAAAAAGTAAAATAAAAATAAGAGCTCATTTGGTCTTGGAATAATTAAATAGCCCTATATTATTTAAAGAATGATAACAAAAGTTTTTTTTTGAAAAAAAACCCTATAAAAAACAAACAAAAAATGGAATTTTTTTTTTAATTTGAAGGGATTAAAAATACATTAAATAAAAAAAAGTTAGATGTGTGTGCCTACTTATACACCTGGTCTATAAAATGGTCTGACTCGCACACTAGCCCATGAAAAAAGTCAAGCTTGCGAGCTAGGTTTTTATTTTTTCTAATAGTAAAGGGCAAACAATTTTAACTAAAAACTTTTTTATAGATGTCTCGTTGTCAGCTAACCTAGTTTATAGTGACTATGAGTTGTTGGAAAATTAGGTCGTATATATTATTTGTCCAAAAAGTTGATTTTCAATTTATTTTTTACCTGAAATATTTTGATAAACTCATAAATGACATTAAAAAACCCAAAAAGGGTACAAAACCTAAAATTATCCTGAACAAAATTTTTTTTCCCCCATCTCAAATTTATTTTTTAGGCAATTTAAAGATGAAAAAGATACCTAAGTGAATCTCTTCTTATTGAATGGAACATGTTAATACCAAGATCAATCGTATCGATACCAAGATTATCAATGATTTTTTCTCTTTACTGCTGAAATCTCGAGACTTTCTGTTTTTTTCTCAATAAAAATAAAAGCAAAATGAAATTTTGTACTAAAATTAGCTCTTTATTTTATGAAACTTAAAAAATTAGGCCCTAATATTTACAATTTAGAAAGCATAAAGTATACAATAAATATTTTGTCCAAAGTTAAGAAAAGCTATTCATTTTCCCTGTTTTTTCATTTTGGTTCCATGTCTTGAAATCATGATTAGGCATGTTATCTTGTCGAAGAAAAATGAAAATTTAATTAATTATTAGGCGTATAATAAAGGTGCAGGAGGTCAAAAGAATGGTGGCGCACGTCTTTCAATATTCTCCAATGACATTCCATAAAGTTGCATCTTGAAAATTGCTAAGGTGAAAGTTCTCCCCCCTGAAAAGAATGAACGTTTAAGACTCCCCTCCCTCCCTTTACATATTTATATATATATCTGACTTTTGTTTCACTATTGTTAAAATTCAAAAAAACAATTATTAAAGTGAAGACATGAAAGATAATTGAGCAACAATTCTTAATGATTCCAAACCATGTCAAAAATGGAAAGCTGAGGGGCATGAGTTGTGTAGCATTTATGTTGCGGCATGGAAGTATTGCGGTGGTGTTTTTTAAAATATATTTTATTTAAAAATTATTTTTAATATTAATAAATTAAAATATCTAAAAATATAAATCAATTCATTTAAAATAAAAATATTTTTAAAATATAAAAACAAAACATAAAAATCACAAATACAATTGACATCACGACAGCCATCATATGCTCCACAATGATTTGCGAGACCCACAACTTGCATAAGACATTCCGTGGCTGTCTAAAGATCTTAAAATCCGAACACATTCCTGCTACAAACCACGTTTTACTCTAAAACGGAAAAGAACAATACCTCAGACAGAATCATTTTTATCAGGTCCCATTTCACTTTTTATGATGCCTCGTATCACACCCTCCTTCGAAGCCAGTGCTAGGCACTCCATCATAATTCACGGAGCGTGCTACACACGAGACCTTAGTTAGCATGGCACCATCTATCCATCCTTTGATAATCTCGCATCCCGAAGTAAATCAAGATAACGAAACCAGAAAAGGATAGCCTCAAGCGGTCAAGCCTCATCTTTCACTTGCCTTACCTTTGGCAGTTTTCATCGTTTCTTTTCTCCCTTTCCCTTTACCTCACTGTCTCCTTCTCTCCCTCTCATTTGATTAGCATACTTAGGTATAGTTGTCGGTGGTGCAGTAGCTAAGCATCCTATGCAAGAAAACCATGCTCACATTTGTCCTTGTATAAGATCACATGATCTCTATGGGCTCAAGTTCTTGTGCTCTATACACTACACTCGACTGTTTGTCACTTCACAGTTTCTACCTTACCCGTCAAGGTTTTGCTGCATTTAAGTCTTGACAGTCTCTACATTAAATCTTTCTCTCTCTATCTCTCACAGCTCCTTTGGAAGGAACATTAATGGTGGATGATCGTTTATAACTGATTACATCTCTTCTTGCTAAGCCAGGCTCAGGTGAGCACCGGATATATATATGGTGTTTGCTTCTTTCTTCTTCTTCTTCTTCTTTGTTTTTTTTTTAAGATGGTAGCCCGCATTATAGGCAATAGCTAGATATGGTAATTGATGCTTGCTTGCATTAGTAGATGGTTCAAGTAGGCTCATCTTTATATAGTTCCATCAAATGATCGAGAATAATTAAGGGTAGAAAGTTTGCAAAGCAGATGATTGCATCATTGAAATGACACTAGGAGCTGAAATCTTTAACTAGAATAACTATGCCACCACTGTGTTCATGTTGAGTATATATGTTTAAACTTCGCATCAATCTTTAACTGAAATCTTGGGAAGAATGTTTCTTGCTTATGAATTTACTTTTAACTATACACAGAAAGTAAAATGATGGACAACAAGACATGGTTTTGGAGGAAAAGATCTTCCGAAAAGACAATTGTAGCAACAAACAAATTCGGCATTTCTGTGAAAGGAATTGATGAAGAGGTAATCTCAGAGGCTTCTTTCGTTCAAAGCCAATTAAATTTCTATTTCAACTTCCACTTTCCCTCTGTGAAAACACTTTTATGATCCCTCTAATGTATGTGATGTAATCAAGTCCTGTAGCAATCATGCTTATACATTCATTGTTGTTTCTTTCTTTCTCTTCTGATTCTTTCCTGAACTTGCATCTCAGTACGAGCTGGTTTCTTGTCCACATATTAAACTTACTTCATGGTGAAAAATATGAAATCTGACTGATGTATTCCCTTTGTTTCATTTCAATAGACACAAAATATTCCAACTGGGAATGGAGTAGGACCAGTTAGAGCTGTAAGAAACTTAAACGAGAAGTTAGCTTCAGTGCTTCTTGATTGTCATGTTGTGACAGAAAATGAAAAATCAGTACCAAGACCCACTGCAGGTGATTCTTCCTTCTTGTGTCTGCCTGTATATGACATTTGATTATCTTTCTTCTTTATATACTTGGCTAGTAGTCTTTTGGTCAATCCAATGGGTGGATATTTTTTTATTGTAGGCCAGGAAAAGGAAGAGGCAGAAGTAGATTGCCTAAAAAAGGAACTGGATGGAGATCCGAAGAAGGGATTAGCTGCAAATCAAAAATTAAGTCACTCAGATGCTGCATTAAAGAAATGCATGCAGCAGCTGAACTCTTTCCGAGAAGAACAGGAGCAAAAGATACATGATGCCGTCATGGAAGCAACAAGTGAATTTGAGAAGGCACAGAAAAATTTGGAAGTCAAGTTGATGGAGACAAGCAAAAGGCTTACGAATTTAGCCATTGAGAACACAAATCTGAGTAATGCCCTTTTACTCAAAGAGAAATTGGTCGAAGAACTGCATAAACGTGCATCTCAGACAGTTGCGGAATTCAATACTCTAATGGCTAGATTAGATAACACAGAAAAAGAAAATGCTTTTCTGAAGTACGAGTTTCACATGCTTCAGAAGGAACTTGAGGTTCGAAATGAGGAGCTGGAATATAATCGTCGTTCTGCTGACACATCACGCAGGCAACACTTGGAGAGCACGAGGAAAGTCACAAAGCTAGAAGCAGAATGTCAGAGACTCCGTACCCTAATGCGGAAAAGGCTGCCTGGTCCTGTAGCTTTCTCAAAGATGAAGAGTGAAGCCGAAATGCTGGGAAGGGATCAGATGGAATCAAGAAAACCGAACCTCACCAGAGATTTGGTAGTCAGAGACCCCATCATGGGAAATTTTCCAGAAACTCCTGTGAAGAACGTTGATTTCCTGATCGATCAATTGCTTGGTAAGGAAGAGGAGAATAAAGCTCTCAGAGAAATGATGAGCAGGAAGAATGCCGAGCTTCAATCTTCAAGGATCATGTTTTCACGAACAGCTTCAAGGTTATCACAGGTCGAGGCTAAGCTTATAGAGCTTTCTGGAGACCAGAGGTCTTTGGAGCTGGCAAAGCATAGTCCATCATCACGTGAAATCCACTCTCCAACTGCAGGTTCGGATACTGGATCATTGGCTAATGCTCTAATCGCAGAATTGGAACACTTCAGAGATAGGAAACTCAAGAGTCCGTCGGAATGTAAAGACATTGAAGTTCTGGACATGAGGTTAATGGATGATTTTGTTGAGATGGAGAAATTAGCTATAGTTTCCACACAAACACCTTCTGCAGGTGGGAATCGCTCTTTCTCGGCTGGTAAGGAACTAGTTCCCATGGAACAAGATCATTCTGGTTATAGTGACAAGGAACAAGAGATCCATTCAAAACAAGATTCAACTGACAAGTCTTTTGACTGGCTTCAGGTAGTTCTGAATGCAATATTTAAACAGCAGCGTATTTCAAAACGAAGTCTAACTGAACTCCTGGAGGACATTAAAATTGCTTTAGGGTATATAAATCATCCAAATGCTTCTGAACCTGATGCAGCAGCATTGTCAAGGCATCCTTTGGAATGTGATATTGGTGGTTATATCACTTGGAAGTCTCCAAATGGATCTTCAATTGCAAATTCATTGAATGAAACTTCCAGTATCGACACCCCTGTGAAAGAAACAAGCAAACAACATGATCAATCTAAGCTGAGTAATCTGCAAGAAGAGAACGGGAGACTGAAAAATGAGCTGGATAATATGGAAGCAAGGCTGCAGTCTGCAACTGATAAGACGGAGACCCTGATGGTGAAGCTTCGGGAATCAGAACAAAGTGTTGAAAGGTTACAAGCAGAAGTGGAAATTTTGAAGGAATCAAAACGAATGGTAGAGGATCAGATTGAAAATCAGAAGTCAATCAATGAAGATCTTGATACTCAGCTTACAGTTACCAAAGCTAAATTGAATGAGGTCTTCCAGAAATTTTCGTCTTTGGAAGTTGAATTGGAAGACAGAAGTAACTGCTGTGAAGAATTAGAAGCAACTTGTCTTGAGCTTCAACTTCAGCTGGAAAGGTAACGAGTTTTATCTTTTTGTGCAGTCTGCAGATTATCGGAAAAATTAAAAACTTTCCTGATTGAAAGAGAATTTTGATATATTTGTAACATTTAACAGTGCTGCAAAGGAAACCATGAGCTGCGGCATAAATAAAGAGGGAAAGCATCCACAGGATGTAAGTTACCGATCACATCTTACTGTGATAATTAAAATTACTTTGTAAGATATATACACCCAACACCTTAGCTAGGAAATTAATTTGATAACAAAAACAAGATAATCCAAAGAGTTCATTCTAGATAATTGATTTCTTTCGCACGACTGCCGAATCTGATGGTAAAATTTGCAGGGCTGGGAGATCAAAGCAGCTTCTGTGAAGTTGGCAGAATGCCAAGAAACCATCCTTAATCTTGGAAAACAACTGAAGGCTCTGGCTTCACCAAGAGAAGCAGCACTCTTTGACAAGGTTTTCACCACTACTGGTGCCACTACCACAGCCACCAATATCAGGAACATGAACAAGCGCTTCTCCTTACGTGATCAAATGCTAGCTGAAGATAGATCTAAGGAAATTATTCTCAGATCTCCAACTGAAGATGCACAAAAATCCTCTCTTGACCAGTCAGATAATGGTAATGGATTGATTAGTCCTAATGCCTTGGTATGCGCTCCTGAAGCATATATTGGAACAGAGCACAAAGCCGGTGATGCTGCAGTTGAAGCTCTGGCTATTGTTCCTTGTAAAAAACAAGGATTTGGTTTGCTAAGGAGGCTATTAATGAGGAGGAAGAAAGGGACAAGCAAGAAGTCCCGATCCTTAGTCAAGGTATGATAGAACTTGTTGAAGCCGAGTTGGAAGAAACTGCTGTTGCCATGACTGCACCAATGCAAACTGAACTGGTGAAAGCCACGGTCTTATGTTTGAATATTTTAATCTTCACTGGTTTTGGTTGATGATTGGAAAGAGTGATAATGCGGGCATCATACTTTTTTCTTCTTTTCAAAAAAGAAACGTATATTGTCTTTATGTATTGCTTGATGTGTACATGCATCTAGGTTTGAGGACATAGGGAGCTTAAAGTGGCACCTGTAACTGAGAAAATGGAAGGAGATGCTTATGCTGCCATTAATATTGCTCATGCATATATGTGATTCATTTTTACTTGACATTATGTAGTATTATCCAAAATTTAGAATAATGGTGGTGATTAATTGAGTATTATTCTTAAATTCTAGTGTAATAATTACTTACTTTTTAAAGTGTTTTTTTATTTAAAAATATATTAAAATAATATTTTTTTAATTTTTAAAAATTATTTTTGATATTATTATTTTAAAATAATATAAAAACAACAAAAAAATATATTAAATTGACATGCGTCAACACACTAAATTTATGGAGAAATGGTTAATGGTTTCGTGTGAAAACAAGAAACAAAGCCAGCTAGGTGATCACTCTAACCCCCCTCCAAACTAATAATCTGATCATCTCTATTATCCACAACAGCCAATCCACAAAATTTCTTACAGCCAAAGAGAAGATATTCTCTAACTGGACAGAATGAAATGTATGCTCAACTTGCTTATTACAAAACGTGTAATTAAAAAGAAAAACATATGCATCAAGTTTTACATCTTCTTGTACTATATAGCTTACAAAAGCTCTGCATTTGCCTCAAAAACCATGCGATACAGACCACTTCCACACTGCCCCTCCAATAACAGAACAGCTGAAACATATAGAAATCAGAGAATAGTTTTGAAATCAAATTTTATGACCATGAACCAAACGATTCTTTCCTCATCGGTTGTTAATCTCTGTACAAAATGAATCTCGCATCATCTTCAAATCCAGCCTCTCTATAACATTCAGCGATGAGCTCCATAAAATCATGCCAGGTTCCTTAAATAGAAACTAAATCCAACAAGAAAGCAGCCTCATCCAATGCATTCTGCAGGCCAAATCAATATGAGCATCAAAACCAGCCCGCATGTATTCGATGAGAGTTTCTAATCAAAATTTGGTTTTTGATTATCGGCTTTAGTGGTACCTGTGCAGCTGCCTTTCCCTTCTTCAAATTCTCTTGCCTACCCTCTTCACTCACCTTTTCCTTAATGTATTCAATTTGTTCACCCTCCCAGTGTGCACTGCCCGCTTCCTGATCAGGAATAACCAAAATCAAGAAAAGGGGAAAATAAGAAGAAGGAAATGTTAGATCTAAAAGACAACGAGTTCAGATTAAAGAAGGGTCAATACATGTTATGCACAACCTAAAGTCCATGGTGATTTTAAAGCAACCCTTGCAGCATCTTCCGATGTACGTCCAACCCTATAAAGAAAGTAATCAAAAGGATTGATTGAGAAATAACGACGCAAGACTGGTAATATGTGGAAGCATTCTGGAAAGACCTGTACAAACCTCTGCAAAATCTCTGCATAGAATACAAAGGGCCTTCCAAATCCTGGAAACAGACCCTTCTTTATATAGAATTCCCCTGTCACCATTGCCAAAACCTTCCACCCACAGTATTAGAGAATTTGTTAAGCACAGAAGCTCTAAAAATTGTAAATATTGACGGCCAAAACCATAAATAACTTACATGATCCCCTTGCTCAAAATGGCGCGTCAAGTATCTGGGAACAGCCTTAAGAAGATAGCCATCACAGTTTGCAATCCGAGATTCGGCAAAATCACCCCCTCTGTAAAGTTTCTCTCCAACTTCTGAGGCAGCATGAAAGAGTTCACCATTACTTTCATTTAAATTGTTGGCATCTTCCTCAACCAGAATTCTGTGCATATTGCAAGTGCTGTAGAATATAAGCTGCCCTTGTCCACTGAATCAAAACATTTTCTTAGACAATGCCCAACGCAGACACAAAAGTTGAACTTTTGAGGTGGCATTGAATTTAATATAATGAATAATCAACATAATCATGCACACAACAATATTCTCCATCTAACTATTCAAATTGATGCATGCTTACAGTTTAATGTGTTACATTCATGGCTAAAAGCCACACATTGCGAACATCCACAACCGGCATCTCCATTCCATGTGATCAGCACCAATTTTGTGAAGATAGGTAAAACAATAAATAAATTTTCCAAATGCCATTAACAACATCGAAACACAGTAGAAAATCAACAACAATTCAACAAGAAAATTATACGTATCTTACCCAGGTGGGGCTGTTGGCCACCGCAGCAGTGCAGTTACAGAACCTATTGGCAAAACACGTCTATGATATGAAACTGACAGTTACCGATTAAACTGCCATGACTCATGAGCGTACCATAATACAATGTACACCCAAATGTACGTCTAACCTTACAGATTCTCCGATAGAGCAATAACAAGTGGTATCGACCCTTGTTTGGCCCCTGGAGATATGATGGTTTCACTACAACCAAACAAATTGCAAAAAATAGCAGGTCATTAATGGATAGACCACCAGTAAAGAAAGATAAAAGAAAAAACACTCTACATTTTCAGGGTTTCTTCCAACACCATGGATTATTATGGCAATGATCAAAACATCTAGTTGGAAGCATATTTAGCAAGTAATGAAGATGCTGAGGAGGTTGAGTAGCGGCTACATCCTCAATGAATGATATGTGGCCTGAACTGAAATAAAGAAAAACAAGGCAACATACACACTTGTGGATATCAAGAGAGAAAGGGATGGAGGATGAGTGCCTCCACTTTTCTTTTTTTTTCATGTTGAATAAAGTATTTTTATTTAGACTTAAGTTTTCATGTACTTGCATTTTTTTCAATAGCAATCTGTGCTTAAAAATCCGCTTAGAAAAGCTATGGCTTTTAATTGTGATTATAGCTTTAAAAAAAATTTAAACAATAGATTCTAAAAATAACATATGGAAAGGAAACGTGGTTTCCCAATAGCACACTAAATATTACAAGTATTTCATTCTACGATTAAATCGGTGTGGTGAAACCAATGTGCTAATTAATTAATGAGACAATGACAATATATGTATTCCGTGAGTAATTTATACAGTGGCTGCAGCTGCTTCCTTCATTTCAAACAAGGCATCTTCAAAGCACTTGGCAAGAAATTCTGGGTCCGGGATAATGTCTTTGGCTACCATGATTTGCATGTCAGCTCTTCCTGCATAGCTCACCATGTGCATCGTGAGTGCCTGCATTATCACCCAACAAAAAAAAAAAAAAACACTTGTATTAGTAACAAATTACTCTATGCATTACCAACCAACAAACAATGGCATTAAAGTTTAAAAATGGAGAATCATTAAAGTTCAGAGGTTGTACATGGGGTATGCTAGATGTATTCACCCTTATGAACGTTACAGGATTGCCTGACATAGTAACCAACTCTTGGGGTCCAACCACGTTTGAGAACGTAAACGTAGTATTACAAAGAACCCTGTAATTAAGGACATGTGCGGCCTGAAATGCAAACAGAATCGAGTTATATATAAGCATACATCAAAACTATGAGGTAAGAAAATCTCAATGTCTTGTTTACCTTCGGTCCTAGAAAAGACATTGCTAGATGTCCGATATGATACGTGAAGTGAGCCTCTGATGTTTTTTTCTTCCTGTCAATCATCGTCTTGGCTCGTCCCACGTGCTGAAGAGGGTCGACATCACTTTTATGATAAAAAACAGGTAGGAGAATGAAGCCAAACCTGTTGCCCCATCGTGATTGCGATCCTGAATTGTTCTTCAACATCTCGGATAGATCCTGAACAGGTCAGTCAGGAAACCATTTGAATGGCTTGCAAAGTATAAGCGAAAACATGTTATTAACCGTATGTAAAATGTCTAGATAGATCTATTTCGACAGGCTATAGATTTCTTTAGATTGAAACAAATAAATTATCCATCCTTGGATTAAAAAGTTACTCATTTACGTTATATTACTAAACTAGTCATCTGAAGTTCGCAAATGTTTTCCAATATGGTTTGAGCTAGTAGCTTTATCTGGGTTTACCTAGAATATGACAACTGTGTTGATAAGACATTGGTCCCGAATTTACTATTTTGGAATCTTGAAAAAACGTAGAGAGAGTGAAGGAAGAGGATAATTCACCTGCATGGATAGCTGTTCTCTTAAATTAACCATGGCCATTCCTGTTATTTGCTGGCCCTCTTTCAGAGCTACAGATGCATTGAATTCAATATAAATAGTACGGAAATGTTTGTTCAAAATCCGAAATCCAAGCACCAAAACAAAATCTCGCTTTACCTTTCGGAGATCTGTGATCCAAATATCTTGATAGTCCGTATGATATCACCCCGAACAGGACGTCATTAATGGTCTGCGTTAATTTGACAGAATCAAAGTCATTATATCAGAAATGAACAGCGTGTATGCTATTGTTCCCATGTCTGCCAGTCGAAATGTCCAAGGATCTCAATCATTCGTTGCCTGACAGTAATGTTGTTGGTGGAGACACCTGTTTGCCTGACTTCCATGTTTGTTTTTCCTTAATTAAGTCCAGATGATATTGCAAGAAAAAAAAGATTCACATAACTTTATTCTACCTGCTAGATTTGACTATTAACTTGTTGTTTCATCAGTGGCCACAACATATCATGAAAATCCCCGATATGAACAAGTTTTCTCACGATTTTTTCTCTTCTTTTTTTGGTTCAATTAGTTTTTCCCTCCCCGTTGATATGACACTAATCACATTGTGGGTCTTATAGCACAAAACATGACTTCCTGCTTTTTAGCGTTCATAAAGTTGTTTAGATGTCATGATCGTAGTATTGGCTGAAACAAAAACATGACAGAAGAAAAGGGCAGATTGATACAATTCGTAGCTCTGGTTTATTGTTAAATTAACTCTCTTAATCACCCTAGCATGCTCTTTAATCATTGATTACGCGAAGAACCCCTGGTCTATCTTCATCGTGTGATAATTATATCATAATCATATACTGTAAAATAGAGATACTATTAACATTTAGTGTTGACACATATTCAACTGAGCAGTTTGTTTATTTGAAAGATTTTAACCCCTGCCACGTGGTAAATATGATATGTTATGAAGTGGCTAACAGTCATGAGAGATGGTAATTGCAAGATGATAATTAGCAGGGCTTCTAATAATCCTGGTTACAAATAATCTAGACATATTTTTTAAACACCCCTTTCTATATATATTAATTAAACCATTTCATCAACCAACCTTGTATAACATAATTAGCTAAATTTTAAATTTATTTTTTAAAAATTACTAGTTTAAATAAGGTATGGATAACTATAACGGCGTTAATCTAAAAAAATAAACTTTTTCTATTCAATTATGAATTATTATTGATCAAGATTGTCGTTAATTAATTAATTAAAAAAACAAAACTTCAAATCCAACAACATTGTGGATCTAAAAAGGCAAAGATATGTTGTTGGAAGACAGATAGACCAGGTTGTGAAGCTAAAAGCAAAGACACCTTTCAATGGCTAATCACAAATTCACAAGCAAATCACTCCATCAATATATATAATAACAAAATCTGTAATTTGTTTCCCAGAAAAAGGTAAAAGAGCACATGTACTTACCGCATTAGCAACAGCTCCTTTCACAGTCTTCATATCTTCAATCAAAAACTTGGCAGTAGCCAATTTCCTCGGCCACAACTCCACCCCATCACCACCAGAAATCACGGTCTTCTTGTCACTAACCCACAAAAATCTCAACACAAACTCCAAACTAAAAGCCATGCTAAACCAAACCATCTTTAGAACTCTCAAAATAACCCCTCTCCAATCCTGCTGTTTCCCCTTCTTCCCATAATCCGGCCTCCTCATAGTGACCAAGGTAGGGATCGCCTCAGGATCGCTCGCTGTCCTGCAGCTCGCCAAAAGCATTGACATCAAAGAGATCCCATCTCCCAACGCATGATGAATCCTCATGATAGCACACTTTTGCTCCAACATGACGTGGACTTCCCACAAAGGCTTGTTCATGTCAAGTGGAGTACTAACTGATAAATCAGCTATATATTCATTCACTACTTTATCAACATCATCATCATCAGTACATGTCTTTTTGTTTACAATAATGAAGTGCTGATCGATATCGATATCTGTTTTTTTCCAGTGCTCCCGTCCATTCTTGTCACGTACTAGGATGCTGCAAAATCTTGGGTGCTTGAGCATGAGAGAATTCTTGATTGCTGATCTTGTGGAGTCTACGTCTATCTTGTCTTTTAAACCAATTGCACAGTGGATTATGGTATTCAGTTCTGGCAGGAGGAATAGTCTGCCTGCCGGAGTTACAGGCTCGACGGAGTCACTTTCCGGTGGAGCCATTGGAGAGTTAGATGAGGGCCGGGGGAGAGAGGAGGGGGACAGTGGAATTTAGTTTGGTTGGTAATTGGCGATTCAGATTTGCGGACACGATCGCTCTTTAATTAATGAGTGGGTGTGAGTTTTCAAAATGTTTAACTTTTTTAAAATTAATTTTTTTATCATTTTCTCTTTTTCTTCGTGAATACCGATATTTATTATAACTTTGCAGGTATGTTATAATTAAAGATGAAAGTAATTGGGATAGTGATGATATTGTTTTTTAAAGTTTTTATTTTATTTTTAATGTTTAAAAATTTGATCACCTACAGATTATGTGCCTTACATCCTTTAGATATTTATCAGCAGTGGCTTTCTTAGACTAACTATCACATTACATAGAACACTAAACTCTTCAGTGTTTTACCGTGAACTGTGAATAGTATAATTCATGGTAAAACAACTGACGAGCTCTTCAATTATAAGAAAATAAACATGCACCTAGGGTGGAATTATATTTTCATGTTAAAAAGTGTTTTTGAATTTTTATATTTTTTATACAAAATATTTACCATATAACTCATAGAATCAACTTCTTTTCTTCTTCTTTTTCGCATAAGATTATAATCTCAATTTTTTTTTTTTTGCAATTATCTCGTGAGATCAATGTTTCGCATAAGATTATAATCTCAATTTATTTATTTTTTGCAATTATCTCGTGAGATCAATGATATTATAGTTTTTTTATAACTTTTTTTTTTAAAATAATTAATATATTTTTGTAAATATAAAATAATAGTACCTGTTAGGTAATGTATGCGACATTTCTTGGTAGCTATTGATAACCTTCTAAGATAGCGTTCAAAAATAACATATCATCCTTTACACGATAGGACAACATCTAAAGTAATATAACATTCTCTATATAATAGGGTGATATATGTTAGCATTCATGACATGAAGGAGTTCTGATAACAACTCTCCTCTCCCTCTTTTTTTTTTTCTCCTTTACCTTAAAAGGTATGTTGGCTTTGCAAAGGGTCCTCAATCTTTTAATTGAATCAAATTTGTTTTATTTGTTTTTAAATTTCATCTTTTGATATTTGATTTTTTATGTTTTTTTTCCACCAAATTTGATCTTTATTTTTTATTTCTATTTATTTTGATTTTAATCTTTTGCTAATTGGATTTTATTTTTCTATTTAATCCCTAATAATTTAATTGAATTTTTTTTGTTGAATTTGATCCTTTATTACAATTCCTTTTATTTTGAATTCTCTTCTTAATTAATTGTTTTGTGGCGATTTCATCTCTTATTGTCTCATCTTAATTAATTATTTTGTGGCGATTTCATCTCTTATTGTCTAACTCTATTAAATTTTCATATCATATTTGGTAGTTATTTTTTTATCATGCTTTTAAAATCTAGTTCTAGAGTCGATTCTCATCTTGTCCTAAGTAACAGGTTGGGTCAAATAACCAAGATTACCAAGGTCAATCAGTTTTTATATTGGGTAGGAAGTAAAAATTGCATTATTTTTTAAAAAATATATAAAAACAAAATCAACGGGTGTTCACATGATTTTCCCTTAACTAATCACTTGATTTTTTTATTTAGCTAAAAAGTAAAAATAATATTATTTTAATAAAAAAATAATAGAGAAAAAATTCAATTATGATCCTCTCTTTTTTTATTGGTCTTTCTTTGTGTTTTTTTTTAAATTGTTTTTTTAATTTCATCTTTTTTCATTTGATCTAGTTTTTTTTATATTAAATATAGCACTCATTCTCTTGATTTATGTTTTTTATCCTTTTTTATATATTTATAGTTCTCATTTTTTTTATTGCTCATTCTTTTACCATTTAAAAAAAAAATTCTTTCAATCTTATCTCTCAATATTCTATTTTATCATCAAATTTTAATTATCATTTTTTTAATTGTTTACTTTTTTAATTATTTTTTATTAAATCCCTTATTATTTTTTTCGTTAGTTTTTATACTAGGTTTGGTTTTTATTATTTTGACTGCTATTTTTTTAAAAAAAAAAATTAATGGTGAAGAATTTTGTTCAATATTTTTGTATGGTCTTGTGTACAGTCATTTTGGTCTCATAATCAAAATTAATGGTTTCAAAAATTAGCATAATTTAACTTCTATTTTTTTCTATCTTTCAATTTTAAATTGTTAAACCTTAAATTTTTTTTATTTTTTATTTTTAATTTTTACTAGGTTATCCGTGGATTAATTAAGTTAATTTGGATCCAATTATATTATCACCATTTAAATATTTTTTTATATTAAAAAAATCTAATGACTTTTCAAACAAATATTTTATTATCCACAATCTTTCCTCCAATTTTTATTTTAATATCTTATTTTTTTAATCTAATAACATGCTCCACTCATCCCACCTGGGTTAGAGTTAGAGGTGATCATTTTTAGTTCAGTTCGGTTTTTATCCATAAAAAACAACCAAACTAAAAACCAATCTGAAACCAAACTGAAATCGGTCCAAATGATTTTGGGCATCAAAAACCAATCCAAAACCAAACCGAAACAGGTCGGTTATGACTGGTTTCGGTTTGGTTTTGGATTGGTTTTTTATGTCCAAAATTGAAAAAACTTATATGCCTTTTTTATTTGGTTTTTTCTCGATCCTAACTGCTAGAAAAACTAAAAAAGCACATGAACATGCATAAACATACACAGATAATAAGAGGGTTTTAGATTCATTGAATCATAATGCCTTTTCTTTTCACAAGGAAAACAAAAGTAATATTGAATCACTAATGAATTGTTATAAAATAGAATAATAAGCAAGTCCAACACCTAATTTCCTATACTCTAAAACCAATGATGAAACAAAATCAACAGAAAGCTAAATAATAATTAAGGCAACAGTAGAATCACAAAGCATATGATAATGGAAGGGGGCGATTAAGGACTGATTACCAAGGCCTCGAGGAAAGGGCGGTTGTGAGAATGGGGACTAAGACTTGAGGGAGGAAGTGGCTGTGTAAACAAGAGCTGGAGGAGAGGACAACTGTGCGAACGAGGATTGAGGCCTAAGAAAAGGGGTGGCTATGTGAATGGGGACTAATGACTGAGGGTTAGTCTTGAGAAAGGGGGTGGCTGTGCGAATAAGGACTGAGGTATGAGGGAGACGGCGGCTGTGAGAACAAGAACAAGGTTACTATGATAGGGTTAATTATCAAGTCTTAATGCTTATTGTAAAAGGTATAAACTATGGAGCTTTTTAGCTTTTTTATATTTTTGAACCAAACCGATTCGGTTCGATCTACCAAGTTCAAGCAATACAAAACTGAAAACCAAACCGAATCAGATATTTTTCTAAATATTTTAATCAGTTTAGTCTATTTTTTTTTCATGATTTGATTTTTTTAGTTAATTTTTTGTATTTTCTTGGTTTTTTAATTTTTTTGTACCCCTATATAGAGCCCAAAGAGCAAGTCCTCACATTGTCCAAGGACAAAAAAATAAAAAATAAAAAAATTCCTAGCTGAATCTAAGATTTGAAAAATAAATGGTATAGGTTTGTTTGAGAGTGTAATTGTCTTTCAAAATGCTTTTCACTTAGAAATATATCAAAATAATATTTTTATTTTTTAAAAAATTATTTTTAACATTAGCACATCAAAATAATTTGAAAACACAAAACAAAAAATGAAGCAAAGAAAAAAAATAAAAACTTTTCAAATTTTTTTAAAAGTACTTTTGAAACACAAAAATAAACAGAGTCAAATCGTCTGTAAGTTTTTTTATGATCATGATTAGACTCAAACTTGATTGGTGAAATATATAGGCATGCAAGTGTGTTTTTTAATAAAATAAAATAAAATTAATAACTCGGGTTATAATTTTAACCAAATAAATAAATTAATTTTATTTGAATTATATTAAAAAAAAGAAACAATGATAACAATAAAATAATATAAATATTAAAAAAAATCATGGTAACATGAAAAAAATATTTATTCAAAAATAGAAAAAATCCATTTGCTTGTGTTTAATAAATTTGTTTATTAAAATTAATTTCTAATGAAAATCGATACATATATAAAATTTATTGAATAAAAATAAAACAAAAAAATACGTACAAGGCTGCACATATTAAAAAAATTATCAGAAATAAATATTTAATCTATATAAAATAGATAAGAAAAATTATAAATAAATTATACTAATCTCCTAAAAATTAAACACATCCAATATAATTAAAAAATAATTACTATTTAAAAAAACTGGAAAAGCCACAAACAAATCACAGAGAAAGGGGTATTAATAAAACATATATAAAAAAATTACATTTTAAAAAAAATTAAAAAGTATCAAAAAATAAAATAAAATGTTATTGGGTCTAATAAACCAAACTAAACACTGACCCGTCAAGAAAAGACATGTGCACCTATTTGCTAGTTTCGGACCAAGTAAAAAAATTAACTAACTGTGTTTTCTATTATTAAAATCATTTGCAAAACTGTTATTACTAGAATAGTAGAATAAATGAGGAATTTTAATGACTCTAGTGACTCTTGAGACGTTTCTTAATAAACATTCTTAACAAGATCTATCAGAATACTTCTTGAAATATTCAGGTTAACAAACTTTCACATTGTTATCACTTGATTTTGCTTATATACTCATTAAACAAGTATTTTTAAACCTTTATTTTTACACACATACTTTAACATATGATTGTGGATTGCACATTGAATTATGATATTATTTATGTTTTTTTATTAAATAACAACTAAGGAAAATGGATAGCATATAATTAAAAAAAAATGATAATATTAATTATAATAAAAATGCAAAGAAGTTTAGTTTTGTAGCCTCTATAACTAAAATAATTAAGCCCAAAGGGGTGTTTTAACACCTAATACTTTAAAGTCAACTGACTTGAGAGTTATTGGCTCAGTGCTTGTTACATGGTTTAAGGAGAAAAGAGAATCAAACATTGTACTATCTACATATCAGTATCTGCAACCCGAGTTACTAAGCTCGAAGAGGTGTCTCAATAACTAATGTCCTAATACCAACTGATCTGGGAGTTATTAGCCTAAAACTCATTACACAGTTTGAAGATGTATTGTGTTTTAAGTTATATGCATATATATTAAAGAAAAGAAAAGAAAAGAAAAGGAAAATAATCTTAATCTAAGGAAGTTAACCTTAAATATTAGAACAAAATTTTATTTTCTTCTAAGTAAAACCCTTGAATTATATTTTGATATATTGAGCATAAATTTTTTTTTTATTAATATCTTATTTAAAAAGTATGAAGCAGATATATAAATTTAATAAGAATTTGTTTATATAGATAGATTAATGAAAGTTGAATGATGAATGCCTTGCTTTATGGAACTTGCAAATTATTTTTCTATTTTAACAATTTTATTACAAGGGACTAGTAATAAGCTAGTGGAAGGGTGTGATTAGTACTTAAAAGTATGTTTTTATCAAGGTTTTATATCATCATTTTGCACTTGAAGTATCAATAACTCCTTAACTAAAGCATGTTTTATAATAACATGTCTAATAATATAAGATATCTTTAATTTATCATAAATATTCATCTTAAATGCAAGCCTATCATATAAATCAAATAATTGATTGATGAGTTTAACAATTGAAATTGAGAAGACAAAGAGAGGGCCAAAAATAAAAAAGAGATGCTGACTTTGTCTAAACTGGAACACCATTTGATTATTGAATCATAACTGGAGCTGTGAAACTTGGATTTAGGTCTAGTTTATATGTATGAAAAGCTAAGATATAGACCTAAAACTTTTATGAAAAGTCCAAGATTTAAAAGTGTTATTTTCGAGTTCAAATGGTAGCAACAATAAAAAAGTAGGAATCTGTCTAGTAGCCTAGACACTATTTAGTGTTTAGCCCATATCTCGATTTTTAAAAGTCCAAATGTGCTAATTCTTATTTTGTTGGAAAGCTGAGATCATTTTCCAAAACTTTCATGAAAACTATTTGTTTAAATTCTGATATTAGCAATGATGTTTTATTCAGACAAAAAAATAAAAATTATCGACAAGTCAAGATGTGGTCATTCACCCAACAATTAGTCATTAAATCAATAGTTCTGAATTTTAGCCTATAAAAGAAGGCATTTGCATGTATTTACGCATCTTATTTTTCATATTAAGATTATTTCCTTACTTGCTTTCTTTATTTCTAGTTTTAATGTTCGAGTTTTATTTTATATTATAATTTCATTAATATCTTATTTATGTCTTTTATTTCCTTTGCTATACTTATATAATTATGTTCTCATCTTGTTTATTTATGTTTTTCCTCTTCAAAATGTTTGGCTAAGTTTAATATGTTAAGGTGAAATGGTTTCACTAATGATGTGGTGTTAGGATATGTATAATATAAACTTAATATGGACTTTAATGCTTACATCCAAGAAAGCTTGCTATTAACATTTTTTATCATTTTTATCTTATTAATTCTTAATACTTTACTTGTTAAATGGTTAATCGAGATTTGTGTTATATAACACTTAATACAATAAATGCTTGATTCTTCATAGCCAACTGTATGGTATAACCGATACTTATGCTATGAAAGGAACTTGATTTGTTGTTAACATAAGTTAGCATCATAAATTCCTGATAATATTTAAAAGTATTGACATTACTTAAATAAAATAACTAATATGATCATGTTAATAATTTATAATGAGATATTAATGAAATATCATCCGATTGGAACCTTCTTTATATGTAGTTTTTAGTTGAATAATAAAAAGAGTTTATATTATACTTATTTGAAATACCATTAGTGGATTCTCTAATCTTGACATTTGTTTTTATCATTATTTAATCCTCACATTAATCTCAATCTCAAAAAAAAATTTAATCCTCACATTAATCTCAATCTCAAAAAACATTTTAACTTATTATTATTATTATTATAGTTAATCTCCTTATAATTCGATCCTAATCTTGTCAGGTTATTTATTACTTTGACACTCCAACACTTAGGAAAAAACATCAATATTTTGATCATGTCACTTTACGAAACAATACCAAAAAAGCATACATACCAGTGACATCATTGCTTGTATTAAGCAATGATACTATTGATTTTCACCTATCACCAAATTAGTTAGGTGACTTGTGTTTATTTTATATATAAAATTATATATATGAATTTTTTCAATTTATATTTATAATTTAAAAAATTTAAATTGAAGTAAATTTATATATACAAGTAATCACATAAATCAAGAACTATACATGCAAATAGATGAATAAAAAATACTTAATGATACTTAAAAATAAAATATGAAAAATTAAGATAAATACGTGAATCAAGATATTTAATATAAAAAACAGGATATTTATCCGATTGTGTTTGCTAAATTTATTTATTAAAATAATTTTTTATTCATGCAAATGATAATAGAAATAATGACATAGATTAAATTAATCGAATAAAATAAAAGGGGAAAATAACACCATACAAAAGATAAAAAAAAATATATATAGATAAATCAGAAAAATTCTTTAAATTTAAATGTATAACTAAAATAATAATTATCATTTAAAAAAGATCATTTAAATAAAATCAAAGAATGAATGAGTACTAAGTTAAATATAAAACAAAAAATTTAGATAAAAAACCATTAAAAAATAATTAATTAAAAAAATAAATCAAAGGCTGAGCATTGTTCGGCCTAATAAGTTAGGCTAACATGCCTGACCTATTTTGTGAGGGTCCACGCGACTGGGCCCTTTTTTTTCTTTACAATTGGGAATGAACAACATGTCGTCTAACCCACTTAAAAAAATAATTTCTTGTTGAGGCCGACGATGCGTCATCTGATTTGCCTAGATTCCAACCATTGTAATTTCCGAAAATCAAGCTCATATATTTTTTTACCTAAAACATCTACAAAAGCACTGTGAACCATAACAAACCTATTTAAGACCTCAAAAAAACCCAAAGACCACTTTAAAAACTGAAATCAACCCATGCTCAGATCTATTTTTTTCACGTACTTTAAAGGTAAAAAAAAAACACTTAATATGAACTCCCCTTATTGAATGTAATCATTTGACACAAATATCATATGTTTTGTTGGCCTACATCGATGTTAACGATACTTTTCTCTCTCTACCACCGGAACCCGATGATCTCTCTCTTCTCTCTCAACTTGGAATTACAAGATACAAAAGAAATGAATTTTTTATACCAAAATTGAATTGAAAAAAATATTGAGATACTAAAATTGTATAATTTATGTGATTTTTAAAGTTTGAGGACTAAAGTGTATATTTTATGAAACTTATAACACGCCACCCATGTGAGGAAAAAAAAAGTTTTATTGGCCTATATTTGTGTCAACGATACTTTTCCTTGTCTTCTCTCTCAACTAGGGACTATAAGATAAACAAGAATAAACTTTTATGCCAACATTGAATTGAAAAAATATTGAGGTACTCAAATTGTATAATTTATATGATTTTTAAAGTTTAAGGACTAACATGCATATTTTAGAAAACTTATGACACGCCACTCATGTGAGGAAAAGATGGTTTTGCTCATTTCTATATGAGATGCAAACATTGGGTCCTAGTATATGTCCTCAAGGAGCTCTTAAAGCCTAGACAAAGGTCTACATGTAGTGGGCTAGTTGGGCCAGTTAAGTCTTTTCGAAGATTGTGTCAATTGGGTCAACCGAGCTTCTCGAAAACTATGACAATAAGACCAACTAGGCTTTGTGGACACTCCTCAACCTTCCTGGATTTAGTACATCAAAGGTCTGTATGGCCCCAAACATGAGAAATGAGAGTGGTCTCAGCCCCTATTTAGGAGTGCGGTCAAAATAAAGAATTGTCAATTCTTTTTACTTGAAATTATTTTTTTAATATAAATTCTAATTGTTTTGATGTGTTTCTGAGTAAAAATTATTTTAAAAAACAACCGCTATCAAACTTCCAAACACCTCTTTATGCGAGTGTTCGGATAGGATCGGTGGCCCGTTATTTTTTGTGGTAGTGATTTTGATTGACCTTGGCTCGTGTTTTTTGTCAAAGCTTGGTGACTAGCGTTGCAAGCCTCAAACTCAATCTGGATTCATTATTGGCGTGACCAATCTGGCTCAAGAGTAAGGGGCTAAACCTGGACACATGCAATACCATTAACAACGAAGAGGGCAATCTCTGTGAGTATTAGCACTGCCCTTCATGGGAAAAAACCACACCAAAAGGACCATAAAGACAGAGTAAATGCGATCTTCATGGCTGATAAGAGAGGGTAGGGGTTAAATCTTAATTGGGATAGGATCAATGTTTAATCCTTTGTATAGAAGGGATACCGGTTCATGCAAAAAAGAAGAAGAAAAAAAACATGTTGTTCACGTAAAGGGTGCAAAAAGTAGAGGCGAGCAAAAAAACGATTAAATCGAGAAAACTGGAAAAAAATAATAAAAAAACCAAACCATGAAAAAACCAATTAAAATTTTGAAAAAACTGACTGGTTCGGTTTCAGTTTTATAAGTTTAAAATAAAAAAAATTGAATAAAAACTAAGAGCTAAACCGAAAAACAAAGTCAAAACGAAAAATCGAGTCATCCGATTAAAACAGGTTTTTGTTCAAAAAACTAAACCGAACTGAACCCAAACTGGTTAGTTTGAACCAATTTCAATTTGATTCTTTTTTTTTAAAATTTTAATTTAGTTGTTTTCTTTATAAAAACTAAATCAAACTAAAAATGATAATTTGCAGTGAAAAGAGAAATTACCTTAAGAATCCCAACGAGTTTTCAACCACGCAATCTCTCATAAACCAATTTGAAGAACCTATATATTCCTATATGTGTACATACAGGCTAGCACTAATTTAAATGTATCTCTTGAAACATGTGTTTATGTATAAATCAAGTAGTATTTAATCGTGTGTTATGGCTCAATAAACAGTTTCCTACATCCTTAAATACATTAGTATCTGTACCTACCACGTGCTGAATCGGACTCGGGGAAAGTACCGTGGGAGTTAAAGAACATTAAAATGACATGATAGATCTCGCTCCCAGCTTTCATGACCTTGATTTGTTAGATTCATGCAACCCCGTGTTTTAACGTATGCATCTTATTGCTTCACCTTTTCCTTGTCATTCATGTATTGGAAACATAATATATATATTTATTGAAAACAAATTATAATAATGTGTTAAACAAACGTGCTGAACTTCTTTGGGACCACCTCCAGAGAAAATATTAATCTGGACCCGGTCGAAGAATAGTTTTAATCGCTGGGCCCGGTCCCGAGCCCGAGCCCATCACCCAGTCAGATTCTCAAACATAGCTATTTAACACTTGGTCCTTGGTTACCATGACCAAGTTGAAGCACTTATCGCTGGATTTGTTGCCCGGGCAAAATTTCCTTTGACGTAAAATAATATTAGGGTGAAAACAAATCCTAAGTTACGAGTTATTGATTACGTAAGTAATTTCAATAATATAGAAAAAAATATATAACAATAATCAATAAACTAGTAAAAAAAAAAAAAGAATCACATCTAAATCTATTTTGATTATCAAATAATCTAATATTATAAAAAATTAAAAAATTAAAAAAACATAGAAACCAAGTGAATTCAAAACCCCCACTATTATGGGTAAACCTTCACTATTATAAGTATGATATTGAGATAATTTTATAAAAAAATAAGTTAAAGAATTTAAAGGAAGAAATTAAAATAAATCAATTTAAAAAATAAAAAATAAATTTATATTAACTTTTAAAATCGGTAATTTTGATTATACAGCGGAGACTAATTTAATAGAAAAAAATAATAAAACCCTAAAAAAATTAAAAAAATAAGAAAATATATTAAAGAAAAGAAAAGGAAAGTGATGAATATATCCCTATATAATATGTTAAAAATAATGATGTAAAGAGAAATCTGCTTCTAATATCTAGAAGGACATATTCATAATTATACCACACAATAAATAATGTTTTGTAACTTGAGGAGAATTAATGTTTTTTTTTAATAATTTAATTTAGTCCATCAGGGCACAGCTACATTCTGCTACGTTCGACAAATTGCCCTTTCAAATTTTATATTTTTCTAATTACGTCATATTTTTTTAATATAATTCATTGATTGGCTCCACAAACAAAAATAAATAAGAAAAAACAAAAATCACCTGGAGATTTTAATTTTAGCCCAGCCCAACTCCCTATCCACGCTTTCACCATAATGTCAATTTCGTAATTTCATCAAAACCCAAGCCTGCTCTCCTCCACCCTAACTGAAAAACCCTAGCACCCCCACTATAAACTCTTCATTTACTCTCCGCTTCTTAGATCACCTGGGTTTAACGTTTGCATT
Source organism: Populus euphratica (assembly GCF_000495115.2). Classification (NCBI taxonomy): domain Eukaryota; kingdom Viridiplantae; phylum Streptophyta; class Magnoliopsida; order Malpighiales; family Salicaceae; genus Populus; species Populus euphratica. Next base: position 174,127 of record NW_011500054.1, on the reverse strand, counting down.
CTGCTTCGACCGAACCCTAACAATGGCGACCGCTGCACCAACAGAGTCGGTTCAATGTTTCGGGCGAAAGAAAACCGCAGTAGCAGTCACCCACTGCAAGCGCGGCCGCGGCCTAATCAAGATCAATGGCAGCCCAATTGAACTCGTTGAACCGGAGATCCTCCGATTCAAGGCTTACGAGCCAATCCTCCTCCTTGGACGACATCGATTTGCTGGTGTCGACATGAGGATCAGAGTGAAGGGTGGAGGTCATACCTCGCAGATTTACGCGATAAGGCAGAGCATAGCGAAGGCTCTTGTTGCTTTCTATCAAAAGTATGTTGATGAGCAAAGCAAGAAGGAGATTAAAGATATACTGGTTAGGTACGATAGGACTTTGCTTGTAGCGGATCCAAGAAGGTGCGAGACTAAGAAGTTTGGTGGACGTGGTGCCCGTGCTAGGTTCCAGAAGAGTTACCGTTGAGAGCTTGGACATGATGATATCCATTTTGGTATTTTGAATTCTGGAATTTTAATTCCTGTATTTTTTTTTGTTGATGTGGGTTTCAGTCCATTTGGTAGACTTTATGGCCTTTAAAGCGTTTAATTACGCTGACCAGGATGATTTTAATGATTATGGCTAGTTGAAATACGAGTTTAATTTTCCATATTTTTTGTGGATTTCGTTTCGCTGATTGATTTGACCTATTGCTTGATTTTTGTTATGGTGATAATGGTATTGTTATTTAGTAAGTGACACGTATGATAACGAATCTGGCCTATGTTACTGCTTTCATTGAATGGCGATGATAATACTTTGTGTTTTGATTAGGATGCTGGTTGCTCTCCCTATTTCTCCAAGAGGTTTAAGTTTGAGCTAAGATTATTGTTTGCTGATGCATTCTTGCTCAGAATATCAGTGAGCTTCTTTTCCAGTTAATGAAAATGAGCTGTTTTCAGTAGCTTTTAAGTTAACCCAAGTAAATATAAAGGCTAGTTTAATGAAAACGATTATGTTTCATATTATAAATATTTGGAAAGATGGGTTTTGATGGCTTCTTTGTGAGCTTATGATTTATCAAGCTTTTTATCAATCGAAAGTTGCATGTCTAGTTTGTGTATCCAATTTGCAGCTATGGCTTGATCTGGTTGAATTAGTAATGTTATGAACTGTTTCTTTGAATGCTTTAAGGGCTTGATTTTTTTAAGAGCTTGACATGTGTTTTTTCTTAGATGTTGAGATGGTGAGCTTCTGTTGTTTTTTCATATGTTTGTAGTTTTCTAAAGGTTTTTGTGGGAATGCTAGGTTTGGAGCCTGAAAGATGGCGAGAAAGAAATGGCCTAGGACAGGTAGTTTGGGTTTGATTTGTATTCTATCAGGGAATCTCTAGCCATTTTTATGTGTGCTTTAGTTTAGTCTGGATTGATTTGTTTCAGTAAAAACTAGTTGAACTGGTCAATTGTCTTCCCAATTGCTCAATTCGGTCAGTCTTTGCTAATGGGGTTGCAAACACGGTCCATCTACGTCAGGGTCTTCAATTGAGTTAATTTCCAGTTCCCGTAGCTGTAGAAAATCAGAGGATTTCTATTCAATTCTCCCTGGAAGTTAATTTTTTTCCTGACTGTCAATTCCAGCTTCTGCCTACACTGGACAATAGGGGCTATAAGGGGGTGTTAGTAAGTGTGGTAGAGGCTCTTTTTCAAAGTATTTTTCACTTGTAATACATCAAAATAATGTTTTTTTTTAATGTAGCATTGCGTGTTATCATGTAGCTGTTGCTACTGGGGTAATTCAAGATTTTTCTGGAGTTTCCTGATGATACATTCCCTGAAACCTTGCCTGTTGCAAACTTTATGAAGATTTTGAAATGCTGTTTGCATGGCAAGAGTGATTTGGGGATTATTACTCACTGTCGGTATTTTATGCTGTTTAGGATGCTCCGGGACCATTGATGAGGTCTTCAAGTTTGTTTTTTGTAAAATAGAGTCCATATAGGCTATACTTCTTTCAGGATGAGGAAGCCATTCACTGGGGAAAAATAAAGTTAAAGAGAACCTCATTCCTACATTTGAATTTATCTGTATGCGAGGGTAGAGTCAAACTGATGACCGCTGGGTTGGTGGCCAAAACTGGACTCAAAAGGACCGATGCACTTGGCTATTTGTAAATTCACACTCGCCGGTTTGACATGAAAAATAAAAAATTATGCATCTGCCAAGCCTGGTGGGTCTACTCTAACTGATGAAGATGATTTGTAAACCAGCTTCGGATGATTTGCATGCCTCCAGCATTATCTTCAAGCTCTAAAGTCTCCGACACGAGTATAATGTTTATACAGAGTCCGGAGGGGGAACAAACAAAACAGTGTCGTTGCCCATCTCTACTCCGTCGTTGGCAAAAGCATCAGCAGATACATTAGTCTCTCGACGCACGACCCTGATGCCCACCATCCACATTTCTTTACAAATTTGTTCAAGAATACCTTCATGAGGGGACCCTCTTGCCAACAAATCACAGGTAACACGATGCTTGACTATAACAAAATCAACTTCAAGAACTACCACCCTTCTCTTTTCCACGCTAGTTCAAGGCCAAGCTTGCAAAAGCCCTTTCTCGATACACATTCTTTTACTTGAGGTTAGCAGTTTTTATTCACGAGGAGAGTGCGAGCTGCATATACAGAAAATCAGAACGAAAAGGAAATAAACTCGTCCATAAGGCCATTAACTGAAGGGGAACCGCATCTAGTGGTCTTCGTAAGGGAGCAAGGGACCCCGTGCTTATTAATTTTGAATGTTAAAGCAAACTCCTTAAACCATGAACATTCTCAGCACCGCGTGATAAGTACTTGGTTAAAGAACAATATGGATTAAGTGCGTAAAAAATCCACTTGGACAGAAAGTCAAGAATGGAGTTTCTCGGCCATTCTGGATTCAGGTACAAAATATAAGCAAGGTCGGTAAAATCTCTTTTATTACACATCACTTGTTTTTGCTAGTGACCAAATCAATGGTCAACATTTGATATATAATATTGGCAGGGAATGCAGCCCCTCACTTGATCCGACGGCAGAGAGTGATACCATCACCAACAGGAAGCATGCAAATTTCAATCCTGGGGTCAGCTGCAAGTGCCTTGTTGAGCTCCAGAACAAAGTCCCTATAGTACCTCACATACTTCCTCATCGGTGCATCCGCTGGGGCCACCACAGATCCATTCCACAGGGTGTTGTCATACCCAATCAACCCTCCGACTTTGACAAGCTCAATCAACCTCTTGTGGTAGTTAATATAATTGTCCTTGTCAGCATCCACAAAGATGAAGTCGTAAGTTCCATGGTACTTTCCCTGTAGTTCGCCACACAGAATCATCAGCTTAGTAATAGCACATCAATTTTCTTAAATGAACATCATCTCTTCTCATACGAGGAAACAAAAAAAAAACAAAAAATTGTCCAAGATAGAATATTTCTTACATCTTCAATCATTTGATCGAGAACTGGCAGAGCAGGGCCTTCCTTGAACTCAATCTTGTGTGCCACACCAGCTTTCTGAATCACCGGGAGACCCAGTTCATAGTTTTCTCTGTTGATGTCCATAGCCAAGATCTGCAAATCACAAGATCCCAATTATTTTCTTACCGTCACCTAATTTCTTTTGACTGATTTGGGACCGAGAAATCTCAGGTCTTTAGTTTTTACCTTTCCATCCTCAGGGATAGCAAGAGCAGTGGCCAAGAGAGAATAGCCAGTGTAAACACCGATCTCCATGGTGTTCTTGGCATTGATAAGCTTTAAAAGCATGTTCAAGAATTGCCCTTCATCAGCAGATGTGGTCATGATGTTCCTGTTTCCCATCATTCACATCAGATTTATTAACACCACGCCATAAACATCAATATATAGAAAACAAAACCCTTTTTTTTTATGAGAATAAAATCTCTCATGTTGATGTATTTAAAATGCATGTAAGAATTCAACAAACATACCAAGGATGCTTGGCAGTCAACTCCCTAAGCTCCTTCATGCATTCAGGCTCTCTTGGGTACACACTGGTCTCAAGAATATACTAAAAACCAATCCAAATATATACAAAAAATGTTAAAAACAAAACAAACCAAGGAAAAAAAAAAAACTCGCACCAAGATCAGGGGTTTCTCCGCTAAATTACCTGGTAAAGAGCATCACTTTGCAAAAGGCTCTTGTGGCCAACTTCTTGATGCCTTCCGGCCTGAGTCTGCTGTTCCTCTCCGTTGGTGGCCATTATTTTGTATATCTTACAACAAAACTATACTCTCTTTCCTGGCGTTGGAAGGTTTTTCTGGGGGCTGACAATGATAAGGAAGCCTGACCTGATTGAAAGTGGCAAGGGCAGGCGTTATTTATTGGAGATGAGAGTCCGGTTTGAGCCGGAGCAGTGGGGTTGTTGGACCGGCTGCCAACCGGGTGGGGGTTGGTGAGTTCTTAGGACAGCGTCAGAATTTTGGGACCCACTTATCGTTGTTTGAGTTGTGGTCCAGTGGTCATAGCCGCACTCCTTCCATCGGGCATCGCTGACGCCATTTTAGGTTTCGGACACTAATTCAATTTCTATATATTTTTTCTGTCTCTTTAATTTCCGTCCCCTTATTTTAGTTTTTTCCGAAAGAAATTAAGTTCACGGTGTTAGGTTTGGAATATTAAAATAAAAGGCTCGACATTTATGCCACGTGTAATTAATTGAATTTGTAGGGAGTAGAAAATTGTGGTGGCTCACCAATTAGCCGATGGGGATGGCTAATAGAAAGTGGGTAAGGGGTTGGTGGACCGGCCTCGAGAATTTGACTCCAACAGAGTTGGTGGCTTGTAGCCACCTCATTGACAAGGGATGGTTCCTGTGAAGAATCTCTCCGTCTTGCTGCTTTCAAAATTTATTTTCTTTGTTTTTTATCCGCGAGCTTGCTTTTTCTCAACAAAATAAAATAAAATAAATCCAATTTCGGTTTACCGTCTCTGATAGTCACAGGACAATATAAAAATGGTTGAGGTTTCGATCGCCAGTTCGTGTGTAGATCCTCTAGTAAAGTGTAATAAATATAATTAATGTTTTTTTAAAGTGTAGTAAATATTGTTTCTCTAATATTTTTTATTTAAAAATATATCAAAATAATATTTTATTAGAAATATAACCTTCTCTGATCTTGTCTGGTTTTCTCGCCCTGTTTCGGGTGGGCATGGCAAAACATTTCAATGGAAGAAGACAGAACCATCAACCCTAGCCTAACATCAAGCTTGCTGTTATTGGCTAAGAGATTACTTAAGCCATGAGTTCATGACATTTTTCCTTATCATTTACAGTCTTCAACCATGGAATCTTTCTCCATGAAGTGTCAAAAGACAGGATGGAAAATTTAAATAATTGGATAATGCATCTGCTTGAAGATATTTCTGCTTCTATATATTCTTAGAGGCTGTTTGATATTTTAATAATTATTATTTTTTAAAATATTTTTTATTTATAAATATATCAAAATAATATTTTAAACCATTACCGAACTACCTACCACCTGTTAATTAACGGGAGCTCCTTGTTGTAAACCGCATGAGATTAGGTTTGTAATAATTCGTGTTACCTGTGCAAGAAGTGTCCCCCATCAGAACCTTAAAAAAATAAAAACATGGTCAAAGTTTGGTGAGGAGAGGCTTGCTTCTTTTTGAGTTCAAGCCCTTGTTAGGGCCACCAACCACCAATTAAAGTCCAGATAATAATAAAAAAGATTTCCTTTTGTTTATGGTATCCACATCGATGGTCTTTTTCTTTAGAGAAGAAATAAAAATAGCAAAAGCTGAGAAGGGAAATGAGTTAGATGGGCTTTATGCAGTAGCCTATGAGATAAGATAATTGTATTGATGATGTCATTATTTGTGTCTTTAGGAATATGATTATAATTTTTTTTAAAATATATTAAAATACTTTTTTATCTTTAAATTTTTAACACCGATACATCAAAATAATATAAAAATATTTTAAAAAATATTAATTTAAAATATAAAAATAAACAGGTTATGAGAGCCTCCTCTCTCTGAAAGTGAACTAACTCCGGGCAAGCTAGTCTCAGACCATCAAGTCCAGCTACCACATCAATTGAGAATTGAGTTCTAGGTTCACGTGTCAGGTCAAGCTAGATTTAATAATTATGAGGGTGGGTGATCCATACATGCATGTGTTTACTTCATTACTTATATCCGATGCGAATAGCAATGGTTTAAACCTTAAAAATCTATGTTCAAGTTAAATAAATGCACGAGGGATTAGTTCATCACAAGATACGACAGGTTGCTCTTTGATTCGAAGCCTGCTACAGGCAGGTTTGGTTGCAAGAACTCAATGTTCTGCAATTTCCAATATAGTTGAAGTGATGGTATTCTTGCAGATAAGCAGAGTGATGCCGGAGCAACATGCCTTGCCGAGAGTTCATTTGTGAAACAGTGAACTGGTGCAAATTGGGAATGATTTTAAGCAGAGGCTCAGGGTCAAACTTGATCCGAACTGTGAAAAATACAGCTTCCTCTGAAGATATCCAGCACCTGATCAATTACATTGACCACCAGAGGACCCTGGAACCATTTTCAGCTAGGTTGTCCAGCGTTGGCCTAAACTGCATTCAGTTCCCAAATCTCCATCCATCCAGAGTCACCAGCTCAACATGTAACTTAAACATGTTAATAACTTGGTACTAGGACATGTTCGCCCTAGAAAACAGGTGTGAAAGACCTGTACATATGCGTCTAATGCAAAAGAAAATCATTAGATTCTTTTGGCATATACAAAATCCTGTAACTTTCGATTGATTTCTAGAGAAGTTATGATTATGGAAGACGAAGCATCATTCTATCCACAAATAGTGCTACAGTTTACTTGCGGTAATATTTCATTTATCTGATAAACCAACCTAATGATAGTTGGCTACGTGCCAGCGGCAAATGCCGACAGCAAAGACCTCCTTTTTTAGTGAAGAATTATCAGAATTTTAGACCATTTTAGCAACACTTTATCACATTGTTTTAGTTTTCCAGGGGCACGTCGAGCAAAATGATGGGCAAAGGTAAACTAAACAAAAACAAACATAAATTGGAATCAAGAAATTTTAAAGTGGAAGATATCAGGGGGATGATATATTTTCAGCCGTGAGAGAAAAGCTCACTTTGCTTGTATCATCAACGATATTTATCTGATGCTTCGAGGCTTTGAGATTTCAGTGAAGCCTAAGGAACAACGCTGCAGTTGAGCTATCTTCAAAGAGCATGGAAGGAAAACTGTGAGGAACAGCCTGAAGCAAGAAGAGAGAGGGTGGATTTCTCAAGGATTGTAGGGTCAATCACACTGTGTGCTCATGCCAGTTAAATGAGTAACAGTGCTGAAGCAGTCTTCTTTGATAGTTTCTATCCTCCGAGTCTGGTGGGTGGAAGGACTATTATTTTACCTTCAATAGGTAGTGAGATTACTAACACAGAGATCCCAAGGGATATGGTTACTTCAGAACTGCTTCAATAAATGGTAATAAACTGAAAACTAAAAGAAAATGCCCCCAACCAGTCTGTCCTAAACAAAAGTGGCCTGCAAGGATTGAGATTAGTAGCTATTAATGTCCCTATCCATCTCATACGACTTTTAACATGACTTAAATCCCTACAAACCATCAAGAATTCAGTCATCTGATAGTTAAAACTTAGATATGTAGTTAATACAAGACGCATGAAGAAGTTGAGCAAGAAAACCCAGAATATGATCACTTTGAGTATTAAATGTTCATCGATAAACAGGTCCACATAAAGGAATCATGGGTGAAGCTAGTTAAATTAAGCTTATCTGGTGTTTTTCTTTTAAAATATCATAAACAATTCTCCATTGTATAAATATTCAAATATAACTCTTCCCTTGTCACAAGAAACCTATATATATATATATATATTTATATATATAAGTTGAAGAACTCTTTGCAAATTTAAAGAATGAGTTTTTAACGAGGATGTTTCAGAAGACAACATCTCCATTGTCAGGAAGAAAAAGAAAAACATATGATAGTTTTAGATAAATGCAAAAGATGCTGAATTCTGCACATCTTAAAAAATCAATTGATCAACGAAAGAAAACAAATCCGAGCCAGAAGGTTAAATTTGTCAGCGATGCATCTATCCCAATGAACTTATTAACACTAAGATACAAAAGCCTGAATTACCTGCTTAAAAAAAAAGTTGAATTGAATTGTGCACCTCCCTTCCAAAATCTGTGCAAGCAGACCGCTGTTTGTAAAATTGAGACTCCAAAAGTATACAGATCCTCAGGTCTTATGAAAATTCTGTAACTCTTGTAGCCAATGCTCTTCTCGTGTCAGAAGCCTTCTTTTCGGTCAAATTCTCTTCTGTCATAGCATCCTTATAAAACTGAGAACCTTGATCATATAAAGAATAGTCTTCTACATCAATCAACGCAGAATCATCCTCCCTCATTAGCAAAACATTATGAAGAATCGAACATGCCCCGATAAAAGCAACAGCAGTCTTAAACTCCTCTTCAATTGGTTTATTCAAAACACCCCAATTCTTCAAACTAGCTATGGTTCTAAGTGCAAAAACATGCATTAAATTATTTGCAGCATTGAATTTTTCTTCAGATGATCCTGGCACAACATCAACAAATGGAACCATTAACCATGGAAGCAGAGGATATCCTCCATCTGCAATTAGGTACTGATCAATAGCCACCCCATTGACAATAACCGGAGTCGCATTCAATAGCCTCCGTCCTTCAATATCATGACATAAAGTCGTCGACTTCAGTATCCTGGATTCATTCTTGTCGCCACGAAAACCTGCAATAATACTCAAAATTCTTGAAGATGAATCAACAACAATTTGAACAGCAATGCTGTCATCTTGAACCTCGTCGTCTGATGCTAATTTGCAATCATTTCTTTTAACAACATTGAATCTTGTACAGTCTATCACACCGCAACAATTTGGCAATCCGGTAAGACCCTCGATATCTTTTGACACCAATTCAAGCTCGGTAGAAGTCGGGAATGCGATCCAAAAGCGAAAATTGGTGCATAAAACACGACACAATTGCTTCGCACAGAACCGAGTCACTGACTCAGTAACCCCAAATCTCCCAGCGATTTCAATGTAACTTGACCCAGTAGCCAATCTAAACAAACCGATGCCAAGCCTGAGCTCGGATGAGAGATTTATTGGTGTTCCAATAGGGTCACGACACTCTAGTAACGGTTCAAGCAAGCCAGACAACCATTCAAACGTTGAAGATCTCATCCTGAAGGTGGTTTTGAAAGAGTCAGGATTTGGAGCAACTCGGCTCAACTCACCGAGTCTAGATCCGCGTTCGACGTCTCTGTCTTCATGGGTCGGCTCAGAACCCGCTTCTCGTAATTGGGTTCTCTTCCGTTTCTTGGAGATCGGGAAGAGGGAGAGTGAAGTGGCGTGTTCTTGGCAGGAAAGATAATGGCGAATGATACGGAAAAGGATTCCATGGGAATTGGAGTTGTAGGAATCGGAAGGGAAAAGGAGGAGGACCAGGACTAGGAGTTCAGAGACAAGAGAAGAAAGCAAAGCAGCCAATTTTTTCGATTCCATATTTTCCAAGATTGACTGTCGGGGGAATTGGATTTTCTCGGGAACCGAAATGTGTCAGAGTATGTCTTCTGGGTAGAATCTTGGAAACTGCCGAAATAGAGAGTTACACCTGTCCATAGTAAAATTGCTATGAACTTACTTTACGAAACGTGCCTTTATTGGAAAATTTCTGTCTTTTGTCAAAGGTTTTGAAGGTCTGTAACTGCACGTACCAACCCCCAAAAGTCTTTAATTTTTTCATCTACTTCAAACCGGTCAGATTATAGGAACAACTTGGACATTGATTTAAAATCTTCACTGGATAAAAAAATAAATAAAGTATATTTGTTAATTATATTTTATAAAATAAAAATTTTCCCTGCTTAATGAAAAATCTCAAATACAAAATGAAAATCACTCAAGCCTCTACTTGTCATACATGCATAAAAAATAAAAAAATAAAAACAATATTTCTTAAATATTTTAAAAATCTCTATTTAGAATTTTAGCCAAGTCCCCTGTTCATCTTAAGCTAGCTTTGAAACTAGTCAAGGGATCATGTCCCTGATTATTAAATTTAACCTTGGTTAATTTAAAAAAAATTAAAAAATATTTCAGATTTTAACATTATACATGGAAAAATTAAAATACAATCCACATGTATATATAGATATTCCACATTGAAAAATTAAAAAATATCTCATATGAATATAAGTTTCACACATCAAAAGATTAAAAAATAATTTATGTGAATATATATTATATATACAGTATTCTCACATCAAAAGGTTAGAAAATATTATATTTAGACGTGGATTATATAAAAAAATACATGTGAGCCTAAATTTTCAAAACTTAATTATATATTTCACTTGGCAAGTTGTTTGAGTTATACCAACTCAAGTTTTATGTATTTAACATTTAGACAAGGCCTTGAGTCAGCTCATTGATTTAGTACTAGTTTTATAACAATGTTTTTTTTTTTGTTACAAACAAAAGTGAGGATATGCATATTATATTTTTTTTTTACAGGCATGTACATATACATTCATGTTTTATATACAACATTAAATTTAAGATGTGTTATTTGCCCATAAAATTTAATTTTCATTGGGCTTATACAAGAGAAGAATCCAATTTTTCTTGAGTTCAGTTACATTTTAGATCTCAATTTTTTTATACTCATTACGTGTATAAAAGCCATTTAATAAGGTATCATATTTCTATTAATATTAATGTTATGTAAGATATAGTGTGTAAACTTTTTTTTAAGGGCCCACTATTTTTCTATCCATATTAATATATATTGTCACGCGTATGTGGCGTCGCGATGATCATTCACAACTCATATGTGTCGTCTATCTAGGCAAATATGGGAAGATAAGAAATTATTGTTTTTTATCATTAGAAAATTTAAATGGAAATCGTCACCTAGTATTTTGGTCACTAAGTACCCTAATTGGTCCCAAATATCAGTTATGGAGACTAATTACGTAAAAGGAAGGTATTGGTACCTCAACCATGCCCTATATAAAGTAAGTTGTATTGTTTTATTTTCTAATAAAATCTAAGGTTGTGGTTACATTTTCTAATTGTTGGTCTGCTAAAGTTTAAGAAAACTCCTCATCTGTAAGAAAATCTTTATCTTATCAGGTAAAACCCTAACTATTATAAGTCATCAAAATAAATATATTTTTAATATCAGGAATATATTTTACATATAAATTCATAATCCCTAATACTAAAACAAAACAATTGTTTTTAGAATTTTGACCAATATTCACTTGACTTTAATAAATTTGTTATTAAAGCTAAAATACATGCTAAAACATTGTTTTTTTATGTATGAAAAACACAATATGATTTTTTTTAGCTTTGAGACACTAGGCCGTATACACAAAAATATGTTTTTCTATGTTTAGTTTTTTTTTTGTATTTTTGAAAGTTTTGACGAATACCAGGTATTTTAATATTGAATTTGTATTTTTACGACGTAAAATATAGACTTATATTAAGAAAAAAAAAGAGACATCAATTAAAAAGTGGAGAAATCACAAATATTAAAAAAATCAAAACTGGCTAGACTCGACCTAAATGCATGGGCTAGGCGGGGTAGATGAACTTAGCCCAACCCGTGTGAATAGTGCTTTTCCACTATTCACATGCTACGTGAACAATGGAGGTGTGGCAAGGACGACGACAATAGCAAAGAAGAATAACATGTTGTGGCATCGAGGCGGTGTTGCTGATGATGGTGGTTGTAACGACGCTGCTAGTGGTGGTCGGCGATACGTGGTGCTTCTTCCTCCTTCTCCTTTCTTTTTTCCTTCTCTTTTCTCTCTTCTCTCTTTGTTTTCTCCTCTATCTACTCTCTTTTTTCCTTTAATCTTTCCCTTTTATTTTGCCTTCTTCTTTTGCTCTCTTTTCCCCTGTTTTTATAAACAAAAAATAAGAGAGATAGAGGTCAAGGTGGTCATTATATTGATACCCCTCCATCACCACTTCAACATGTGAAAATCTTTGGGCAAGGGGGATGGTTTCAGTGTCTTTTTGAAAAGGAGTTGACATTTTTTTAAAGGGGAAGATGATGGAAAATAGGGGAACAAAACTTTCTTATCCTCCTGTTTTCTGTGTGTCGACAGAAAGAAGAAAGGCTATAATGTCATTCCAAACGACACTGTTTTGAGATTCTTTTTATTTGTTTTTTTAATAATATATGAAACGACATCATTTTAGACAAAACACGCCATTTTATTTAAATGAAAACGACATCAAACTTATGTCAAAGTTTAAATCAGTTTTCAATTTATAATTTATTCAATCAAGTCCTAAATTATAATTTTTATTTAAAAATCGATGCAATTGCATTCGTGTCTAAAATCAAACAGCAACCCTAAAGTTGGCCATTCTTTTGAATTTAGTCTTTGATTTTGACTTTATGCAATTTGATTCTCAATTGATCAATTAACTTCTAATTTCTTTAATTTGGTTTTTGTTGTGGTTTAATTACAGCCCTTCTATTTATGCGTGTTTTTTATTTTGATCTTTGGTTTTAGATTTCTTCAATTAACCCTCTAATTGGCTATCAAACTTCAATATTTATACAATTAAACCCCTGATTTGATCTAATTAATTCTCAAAAAGTATAATTTGGCTATAGAACTTTAATTTCTTTCAATTAAAGCCCAAATTAACTTCAAAATCAATTTTTCTTGCAATCAAACTTCTTATAAATTCAATTAAACTTTTAATAAAATTTAATTGAGTCCATAAATATCTGATTTTGAACTTTACTTCCTTAAATTGAATTTTCTTTATTTATAAGACTTTCATTAGTCAACAAAATATTATCAAATTTAAATTGATGTATTTTTAAATCTCCTCAACTAATTTTAACCATTTTTAGGGTGCTTTTATAGCCTTTTTTTTCACTATTTTTATTTTTTTATGATTTTTTTATTTTTCGTATATTTTTTAAGAGAGAAAAAAATATAAATTGAGGAATTACCTAAAAATGAGTTAGGATACATATGTTAAAAATATTTTTTCTTTTTAATATACAAGTTAGAGATATATGTTATTTCTTTAATATTATCAGAATAATATTGCATTTTAGTTTCTACTCTTTTGTGATTGATAAATAAATCTTAACTTTTTAAATAAAAGATTTGAAATCTCCATTCTCTTTAATATTGTAAAATAAAATTTATTTCCTCCAATTAATACATAAGATTTTTGAGATTTGAATTGAAAATCTCATTAAAATTGACCCTTTATAATTACATTAACCTACATATGCATAACCGATAAGAAACTTCAACAGAAACATAAGATCCGTGGACGAGAAAATGACATGCGAGCGTGCCCTTACCATTTGTTTTCCTTTTCTCTTTTTTAAGAATCGCATACCAATTTTGTGAACTTGCTTGGAAGTATTAGGGCATACTAATAAAGCCCAATAGGCCCATACTGTCAGATGACTGGAGGACCAATCTACTGCCATATCCATCAGCTTCGCCCACATATTTGAGCTATTGAACCAAAGCCCAATAGGCCCATACTCTCGCATGAGGCTACTGTAAAAAACAGAGAGTGATGAGAATTGGGTCAAGTGTGGTTCTGCTCCGCAACTATCTGTGGCACAATAATACCTTGTTTGGTAACGCAGCTGCCATGTTTTTGTCAATTTTTTTTCTTTTACTTAAAATTATATTTTTAGATTTTTCTAAAATAGTAATGTTAAAAATAAAACTTAAAATATTTAATATAATGTGTTTTCAGGCAAAAACACCATAAAAAAACAACCACCACTGTAATAATACACAGTAGTGTTTTTTCAACTATTTTTTTGGGAAAAGAAACAAGAATTTGATAGACCTAAATGCCAAATAAATAGCGTGAAGAAACGAATCCTTTGTGTCACAAGGAATAGTGGTAGAAGCAAATAAGAGAACCAACTTTTGCTCCTCTCTTTATCTCAAACCCTAAGTTTCTCTTCCATCTACAATACCAAAGAGTAATGGCGTTTGTTGAGGTTAGTCCTGCTTCTCCATCATCACCATTTTAATACAAACTATTAAACTCTGACGCACCCAACTCCCACTGAGGTCTCCTGTGGAAGAAAGCCAGATACTGCAGAATTAGTCGGAGTTCAGTGAGCTTCGGGATTCCTAATAAAACCAGATGCTGCAGAATCTCATCCCGGACCAGGTAGGTCCATAAAAAACTTCGCCGTAAACCGAGACCGGGCCGGAGCATGACCTCGCCAAGTTGCAGTCTCATGTTAGCATCATCACCCCAGTAGATGAAGAAGAGCATCCATCAAACGTAATAATCTAAAGGTCAGATAGAAGAGTCTCTCATTCATTTTACCAAACCTGGCCAAACAATGCCTACAAAATACAAACTCCAAAATCATCCCCATTCTCAGAGTGACGTGTCTTCTTGTCTTTGGCCATTCCCAAATTCCTCTATCATTCATTTTCAAAATCCAGTTTCCTTGCCCACATAGAATCTAAAAAAAAAACAAGTTGGAGGGAGGGGCCGGTCGGGCGGTCTCGTGGGAATGCAGGAAGAGCCCGTGGGTATTTTTTTTAAATATATATTTTTTCAAAATAAAAATATTTTTTTTATTTTTTAAATTTATTTTTAATATCAATATACAAATAGAAAAATAATTTTAAAATATAAAATCAAACTAGTATAAAATAATTAATTTACCTTTTAAGATTTATTAATAGATATTATTTTTGAAAATATATTTTATTTTCAAATATATTAAAATAGTATATATATTTTTTATTTTTTAAAATATATTTTTAAAATAATTATTTTAAAACATAAAAAAAATTAATTTAACTTTAGAGCTTAAAAAAATACAATCAATCAGCCGACAGCAATTCCAACATCAAATATAAAATTAGAGTGAACAGATTACAGACTTTTCACCCATTTGATCTTTCCTTGCCCGGTTGTTTCCTCTTTATTTCCTCATCTGTATCCTTCTTAAAGGAACTGAAGCCAGAAAGAACAAAAAACTAAAAAGAAAAGAAAAGGGTTTGAGGGAGAGGTATAAAAAAAAAAAGAAAAAAAAGAGAAATATTTACGTTTCTAATTTTCTCCGATTGTTTTTTTAATTTTTTTAATTAAAATATCTCTTGATCTTTTTAAGTTTTATTTTGGATCCTCTCTCATCTCCCTTTCTCCCCTAGGTATTTCTCTTAATCTATGTAATTATTGTAACTGTTTTCGATAATCTTGATTTTTTTAGCTAATCTCTATTCATGGTTATGATAATCAGCATTCTTAATATTGACTTTGGGGATTTAGTTTTCTGGGGTTGTGTTTAGTTCTAGGCGATTGTCATAGATGAAGGAAAGGGATCAGGCTGACCTTTGCTGGATTATTTATTTATTTATTTATTTTTTGCGATTGTGCATGCATTTGATCTCTCTCTCTTTTTTTTAGCACCATTATCATCTTTTTTTTTTCTTTCAAATGTTCTTTTTTTTTTTCAATTGGTAGAGTAGCAGCCTTTTCCCATGATCAAAAAGTTCATTTTTTTCCCTTTATTTTTAAAATTTGGTTTGATTTTCTGGCTGGTTTTGTGAATGTGCTAAGTGTGATACGGTTTTTTATGCAAAGATAGGAAATATTGATTCTGCATACGTTTAGACTTTAAATTTTTATGGGTTTGGTTCAAGTTGCTGGCGTCTAATCTCGATGTTGAAATTTGCGAGCTGAAACTAAAAAAATGCTCCTTCAAGTGGTTTTCCTTATGTTGGTGATCCAATTTTGGCAAGCACATTATGTTTGATGCAGCTTTTCACTGATTATCACTGCTTGCTATCATAGAGCTTGCATTTTAGCTTCATAGCTAAGAAAATAGCGCAGATACCTTGTAGGTGAGCTGTGGCAATGGGCATTCTTTAAGTGATCGCTAAATATGACTCTAAAAGGTGAGATGATATCATGGATAGGTGAGGCATAATGCCATATTGCCTATCAAGAAGCTATTGAGGATATGGAATGTATTTCAGTCTAGGAATTGAATGGAGAAATATATGGAAAGCGCAATCCATATATCTAGACTCTTAGAGTGCATGGTATTGATAGTTTGGTGTCCGAGTCTACAATGGCCAATATCTAGTGTTTGTGCTATAAGAGCTAGAAATAGATTGTATGGAAAAAGTTAGTGACGTGGCTAGAATATTGATAAGCATGGTTTGCTTTATACAAAAAAGATGTAGCATGTATATCTGACGAGATTGGGGTTGGGACATTTGGCAACTCGAGATGGGATATGGGAACTGTCTCCATGTGGAGTGGAATTAGATATATTACCTGGAGTCGTGTTTGAATGCCAGAGGCAATCTGTTTAGTCTGAATCTTGTGTATGTAAGTCTACCAGTCTTTTCTCGAGAAATATCTGGGAAAATAATCATGACAATAGAATTCCTGAAACCTTAATGCCCCAAACAAGATGGAAAGAACTAATCATCATTTTAGGATGAGACATGAGAGAGATCCTAGTGGGAAGTTTGATATAACTTTTTGGATTTATGTATTATGGTTTATAGAATTCCATTTAACCATTAAATTGTATAATGTGGTTTTTGTGAGACAAGCAGAAACTGAAACGGGATCTTATTTATATGTCTGGTTATTCTGTACAATTTGTTGTTGATGCTTTTCCACGTGGTTCATTTACTTTTTGTGGAGGTATGGATTGCTATAAATGCTTAAAGACACCCTGAAGCTTCAATTTCCTTTTAGGGATGTATCTAGGAAACTTGTTGTCTGAGATATGGAATCTATCAATCCCATTTTTTCCCCATTAAGTTATGTCAGGATATCTTTATTGTTTTTCTGTAATGCAAGCTGCTTATACTTGCATATCTTGCCTATCGTTTGCACTTTGGATTTATTGTTTATATGCTCCAGCTGCTGATCGGTTTCTGCTTTCCAGTTCTGCTGGTATTCCAGAAACCGATCAACTGGTTTCTGGGTTTTCTATGAATGACCGGTAGACCAGTTCTGGATTTTCCAGAAACTGGTCAACTGGTTCCACTGCCTTTTTTTTTATCGTTCTGTTTTTCCAATTTTTGAGTCTTTCCTAGCTTCTGCTTTGTTTTTCTGCTGCCCTTAGTCTTCTGGATTCGGGTAACAGACCTTTGTACTTCTTGGGGTATCCCCTCATATTTTGTACATTTTTTTTTCCTTTAATACAAACTACACTTATCCAAAAAAAAAAAAACTGGTTATACTTGCATATCGTTTGCACTTTGGATTTATTGTTTATATGATCATATAAAAATTGAAGGATTTAAAAAATATGTGCTAGAGGTCTTTTTGGCTTTTAATGTGCTGTTATCCTTTTCAAATCTTAACATTCTCTGCTGCTAAAGTCTTAAAAGTATTCCCATTGACATTTCAGATGTTAGTGGCCAGGGTGTTAATCCTTTCCCCTTTTTTGGTATAAATGCAGGAAGGTTGAGGACATGCTTAAATGCATCTGGTCCTGTTGTCAGCATTGAAACAAGCTGTTACGTCCTCACAGGCGATGCTGATAAGTGCATAACGTGAACCACATTTCCCACCAAGAGGATTTTTCAGCATCTTATACATTATATTAAGAGAATTGGACCTGATGCGAAGGCAAAGGGGTGCTTTTCATTCCTTCTCTGAAACTATTGATTTTGATCAGGGATCTGTTTCAAACAGTACTGTTATGAGTCAGCAAATGCCTTTCAATACTGTTGTATCTTCAGGCAACGCATCATGCTCAAATGCTTTAACTCATGATGTCCAGAGCTTTAGTGGTTGGAATTCAGGCGAATCTAGCTCAAGGTTAAGTCTGCAAAATCAGGTGAATGATGATGGGATAAAAATGGAAGAATGGTTGTCTACTTCAGTCAATGCTTATCCTGCAGTTGGTCAAAGATCAGAGGAAAGGCTATTTGAAACAACTAATATCCTTTTCCCAGGCAGAGTCAGTACGGGGATTAGTGGGAATCAGGTTAGAAGTGGACCTTTATTCTTGCAGGGCTCCAGCTCGAATCATATCCCACCCAATGTATGTCCAAATTCTGGTCATATTGGAGACACTATTATTGGCAGACCCGGTACAGGAGCTGTCTTAGGCCTTCATCAACTCAACCCTGGTGGTGGATTAGACATAGAACAGGCATCTTCTTCTGGTGTTTCTTCTTCTGATGTTGGCACTTCATCTGGAAGTTCTGGTTATATAGTAGAGGAGACAAATGGTGGTTCAGAATCTTCTCTTGGGGTTTGGGGCTTATCCTGCAAGAGAAAGTCCCTTGAGGGTACTACTGGACAGTCTTTTCCTGGTGGAAGTTCAAGTTGCTTTCCACAAGCTGAAAGTAGTGCATGGCCTAATGGACCCAATAATCACAGTGTTTCTAGCAGCCTAAGTTTATCCACTCCCTCACCGAATACTCCAAGTGTTACTCCTCCTGAACAGTTGAACCCAAGATTTGGTTATGGAATGAGAGGAGCACCTCCTCATGCATTTCCTTCATCAAATGTTAGTGGAAATGCGGACCCTCTGAGAAATTTTGGTAGGAGGATGAGTCCTGGACATCAACAGGAATCTGTCACTTTCAATTTGTCAACAACAGGAGGTTCCAGGTGTTGGTCCTTGCAGCATTCTCGCAGACCTGTCTCAGTTAGTGACTATCTGGGGTCAAGATCAACAGAACCTGCAAATTCAAGTGCCATCCAAGGCCAGCTTCATACTATCAACCCTTCATCTTTATCAAGCAGTTTGCCTTGTTGGGATGATTTTTCAAGTTCAAGAGCTGGAAATTCATTGAGTTCCCTTATACCTGGAGGGCTAGGTGCTGCATCAAGAGAGGAAGCAAACTTAAGAAGCTTTCAGAGAAATAACGCAGACCATCCAATGTTTGCACCTGCAACTGAAATGAGAAGCATGGGACAAGATCCAACACGCTGGGGTTTGGCCACTGGGAACATGAGTACCTCGGGTAGTGTTTCTTCTACCAGAATTGGTTCTTCTACCAGAATTGGCCCCGGTTCAAGTGTCCATCCTTTTCCTACTCCCGGATGGATTCATCACAACCCCACAACACATAATCAGCAAAGAATTTCTGAATTTTCTACTTGGTCTCTGTTCCCACCTATGGCCTCTGAATCTGGAGGTCACGGTTGCCATTTCTCCCCTTTGTCTTCTGGTCCTTCCTCTGCACAGGACACACAGATTTCTTCTGGATCTAGTAGCCAGGGACATAATCCACCGCCATTTCCAAGGTCAGCACTTCTCACGGAAGAACAAAGTGATGATGTTCTTGGAATGCCCCGTTCCTTGAGGGCTTTAGCAGCTGATATTGAAGGGAGACATCGGCTAATATCTGAGGTTTGTAATCATAGCTCTCCCTCCCTACACAAGCTGGTGTGTGTATGCTGATTTTCAACTTTAATTACATGTTATTGCTGTAAAGGATATGTTCTCAGGTGTGATATTTTCTCATTTAAACGTGACCTTCAGAGTTTAAGTAATAATGAATTTCAGCAACTACTTTCTGCTCAGCAAGACTTTAGGCACAAACTTCATTCTAAGCATTGCTCTGAATCTTGTCATCCTCATTTTATATACTTTATACAACTGACAGCATTCATAATTTAAAATACTTCATGCTTGTTGCTTAAATAATTTGTTGATTGTGCTTGATTGGTTTTTCATGCTTTGCGTTGGTCAACAGTTGCTAACTCAAACTTTCCGTCCAAATCCCAGTTTCCATGACTTGGGAGTTTTTAGCCATCAGTATCAGACACCCTACTTTTAGCTAATTTTGTATACCTTGCTTGTATATTATTAAACAATAACGTTGTTATAATGATGCTGTCTAGTTATGGTATCTGTTTGGTGTAGGAGACTCTGTTTATCATATTTATATTTAAATGATTCTTGAACTAACAGATGGTGTTCTTTTGTGTGTAACAGATTCGCCAAGTATTGAATGCCATACGCAGGGGTGAAAATCTTCATGTTGAGGTTTGATTGATTCTTAAATTGAACTATATTTATTTATATTATTCTGACTATTGTTTAATGTTGTAAACTTAATGTGTTAGCTATGGATGCCCATTGCTTTGTTTGCAAGCCGATGAATAGAGGTTCCAATCTGTTATACAAACTTGAAATCATCAATGCAACAGATACTAGTTTAAGAAATCTCAAGTACACTCTGGTTGATTAAAATGTTATGATAATCATATTTATATTCTAGCCGCAAAATTTGTAGACTGAGTACTGGCTGAATTATTGATAATATGTCATAACAGTTATTAATTCAACAGAACCACTTTT
Organism: Populus euphratica; assembly: GCF_000495115.2. Lineage (NCBI taxonomy): Eukaryota > Viridiplantae > Streptophyta > Magnoliopsida > Malpighiales > Salicaceae > Populus > Populus euphratica. The sequence goes on along the minus strand of NW_011500054.1, from coordinate 153,691 downwards.
AGAAATTCCATGGACACTGTTAGTTCTCAAGGATAAAAGAATGTTTGGATGTGGTCCTATTTAAAGATTTTCTATTTTAGTCAAAGGCAGAATATCACTTGTAAATTGTAACTAAGTAAAATTGGAGATGCAGAATATGTTGATCATGACTTGAGGCACTATAATTTCACATCTGTGATTTTTCATGATTTTTAACTGAATGTGACCTATCTATAATAAGTTGGAGAACAGAATTTCATGTAAAAACAAAAGGGAACAAACTAAATTTAATTCAATATTTCTAGGGAATAAAATTATGGTTTGGCTTTTATTTTTCCAATTCTATGATGTCCATAGGTCATCAACCTAACTTCTGGCCTAGTTGATCACATCTTAAGTGCGCCATCTGGCAAGTTAGATTGTTATTGAAGAAAAGTGCTTATATTCTGGAGAATGAAGCTGCGAGCATGTTCTTGCATTTCTAGGCTTATTTTTATGAATGCCTCACTAGGAGATGCACTATTCGCCAAGAGAAAAGAGCTTAGGGGCCTGCCTTTAGCATTGGTGATAATATTTGGTGTAACGCATGAAAGTAATGAAATGGTATATCAGGAATTTTGTTTTTATATCTCTCAGGACTACATGCTTTTTGACCCGTTGATCTATCATGGGATGGCTGAAATGCATGATCGGCATAGAGATATGCGCCTTGATGTTGATAACATGTCTTATGAGGTAAACTTGATCAATTAATTCCCCTAGTCATTTCACTTTGAATGTTGTTTCCTTAATGAAAAGATTGGAATATCAGGAATTGTTGGCATTGGAAGAACGCATAGGAGATGTGAGCACTGGACTAAGTGAGGAAACCATTTTGAAGTTATTGAAACAGGAAAAACATGTGCCGATCAGCACAGAATCTCCAGCAGATTTGGAGCCTTTCTGTATCTGTCAGGTACGAGCTACTTCCTGTTGATACATGTAGGAATTGCGGGAAGAAACAGATGCTGCTGTTATCCATTTCTGCTTGCTCTTCTATTATTTTCATGATCTTGTTTTAACCATTGTCTTATGTTACGACAGGAGGAATATGTGGATGGGGATGATTTGGGAATAATCGACTGTGGGCATGGCTTTCATACCAACTGCATCAAACAGTGGCTCATGCAGAAAAATCTATGCCCAATCTGTAAGATGACGGCCCTGCTCACTTGAGAGTAAAGTAGTGTTAGTTCCTGGAAATTTTATTTTCTTAAAAACAAATCAACATCCAAATACTGGGTGGATGATGTCCTATTTATACCTCTTTGGGTTTAAACCGGTTTCCTTGCTCACGAACTGCATAAATGTGATGTGCGGAACAGCCTGTGCTATAAATTGCAGCATGAGTGATAAGAGGGTCTGTCCTGTACCTTCAGAGTATCATGAATATATGAGAAATAATTTTCATGACATTGTCGGAGCTTTAATTATCTGGATACAGATTCCAATTACCTGAATATATCTTAGAATTATTCAGCTATGTACTTGTTTTGCAAATGCATATAAGCTGGGAGTGGGTGATTCATTTATTGTTCATCTACATCCAAGAATTATAATAGTAATCTAGAATGTTTTTTTTTTTTCATTCTTTTCCAACTTTGTTTTATTTTTTTTTCAAAATTACTTTTTTTTTCAATTTTTTTTTCAAATTATTTTTATTGATTTTATTTTTTTGATATTGAATTGATTAAAAATTATTTTTTGTAATATTTTTAAAAATATTGTGGATTATTACGGTGTTATTTTGCATGTTTTTTTATTTTTTAAAATAATTTTTATTGATCTTATTTTTTTTAATATTAAGTTGGTTGAGAATTTAATTTTATAATTTGTTTTCAAAATATTTTTGATTGTTATAATATTTCTCTATATGATTATAATTTGTTTTCAAAATATTTTTGATTCTTATAATATTTTTCTATATAATTTTTTTTTGAAATTATTATTTTTTAATTTTATTTTTTAATATTAAGCTGATTAAAAATTACAATTACAATATATGAAAAAAGTATTATATCTTTTTTTTGTAAATTACTGTGAATTGTTATAGTATATTTTTTTACATGATTTTTTTCTATTTTTTTGTGTTTTTTTTGTAATATTTTTTTTTAAATTATCTTTATTGATTTTATTTTTTTAATATTAAGTTGGTTAGAATTTAATTTTATAATAAAGTTTAATTATATGGGGAAAATATTGTAACTTTCCTTATAAAATATTGTAAATTGTTAGAGTTTCTCTCAACATGTTTTTTTTTTATATAATTATCATTACCATTTTTTTTTAATGTTGAGTTAGTTGAAAATTACAATTACAAGAAATTATAATTACAAGAAATTATAATTATAAGCTATTATAAATAAGAGTAAATTATGTGGGGAAGTACTATAACTTTTATCATAAAATATCGTGAATTGTTACAATGTTTTCAATATGTTTTTTTTCTTGTATTTTTTGTAAATTATCTCTGTCAATTTTATTTTTTTAATATTGAGTTTATTAAGAATTTAACTTTGTAATTTTTTTTTAAAACACCGTGAATTGTTATAGTCTTTTTCCATATGATTTTTTTAAATTATATTTTTTAATTTTTTTATTGAATATTGAGTTAGTTAAGAATTATAATTACAATATAAGTTAAATTATATAGAGAAAGTGTTGTAGTTTTTTTCACAAAATATTATAAATTGCTACAGTATTCATCTAAATTTTTTTTAAAACACCGTGAATTGTTATAGTGTTTTTCCATATGATTTTTTTAAATTATATTTTTTAATTTTTTTATTGAATATTGAGTTAGTTAAGAATTATAATTACAATATAAGTTAAATTATATAGAGAAAGTGTTGTAGTTTTTTTCACAAAATATTATAAATTGCTACAGTATTCATCTAAATTTTTTATGATTTTTTCTAAAATTATTTTTGTTGATTTTATTGGAGAAAATATTGTAATTTTCCTCATAAAATATTGTAAATTATTATAATGTTTTTTTTCATGTGTTATTTTCTTTCAAAATTATCTTTGTTGGTTTTTTTAAAATATTAATTTGATAGAAAATTTAACTTTATAATTTTTTTTGTTTTTTATTAATAAAAAAAATCATATGACGAAAATATTATATTTTTCATCACAAAACACTATGAATTACTACAAATTATTTTATTCAGTAATCATCAATACAACTATTTTCATATCACAAAAATTTCGTTTCTTCATATGTTTATATTATTTATTTAGTGTTAATTCATAATTATAATATAATTAAATATATTTATTTTATATACCAGCAGTAGCGCTAGCTAGTCTCATTCCAAAGTATTTTAAATTTGATTCACCGTGTTGCCAATCTTTTTAATTTACTAAGATTTGCAATTAAATATATTTATTTTATATACCAGCAGCAGCGCTAGCTGGTCTCATTCCAAAGTATTTTAAATTAGATTCACCATGTTGCCAATCTTTTTAATTTACTGAGATTTGCGTTTTAAATTTGATTCACCGTGTTGCCAATCTTTTTAATTTACTAAGATTTGCATCACTAAAGATGCTATCAAGGGTAGAAAAACAATAGAGAAATCATCTCCGTTCATACTTTGAGGATGCACTCTTTCAATTTTATTTATTTTAATTATGAAAATCATCACTTCTTAGCTCAATGTTTTTCTTTAATCATTTTTTTGCCAATTACATAAAGATATTATTGGTTTGCTTACAAAAATTAGAAAAACTGCATTTTATTAAAAAAAGAAAAAGAAAAGAGCGAGTGTTATTGGCAGCATGACATGAGCGTCCTCTAGCAACAAATGCACTGTGGTCTAAAACAACACCAATTACGGAATTTCTCTCGATTTTACAAACAAATAGGATATAAATAGTGGCAGTGATTTTTATTATTGTGATAGAATTTTTTCTTTTTAAATATTTTTTGTTAAAAAATTTAATAAAAATAATATTTTATTTTGCATACAAATAGGCTGTGCATAGTGGTAGTGACTTTTGTAATGTGATAGTTGTTGTTGTTTTTTTTTAAAATATATTAAAATATTATTTTATTTTAATATTAAAATAATACTTTTTAATTTTTTTAAATTTTTTTATGAAACATCTTGTCTTCAAATTGTGCCATCACGTTTGAGAACGTAGTTCAAACCGTGTTTTATCAAAATTTAAATTTTTTTACTTAAAGTTAATGTTTTTATATTTTTAAATTATTTAGATATGCTGATATCAAAATAATTTTTTTAAATAAAAAATATTATTTTAATATATCTTTAAATAAAAAATATTTTAAACCATAAATAATTATAACACTAGGAACCAACTCATGGCGTTAGAAATCTAAACCTTCAGCCTATCTAACATTTCCCGAGCCCCTCTCATTTTCTCTTTTGCATTTATAATTTAATATATTTGATTGCTAATTCTGTTTGTTAATATCATAAAAAAAATAATTTGCTTTTTCTTTTGTTTTTCGTGTTTATTTTCTTTTTCTCTATTAATATTTTAGGATGAATATCATGACTGGGGGATAAGATACTAAAGCATTGGAGGCTTTCCAGAATAATTATTATTTTGTTTTTTAAAGAAAAACAAATTTAGAGCTTGACCTTTATAACTTCAAAAAACACGTATTATAGGTTACATGCATCGTGTGGTCTTAGTGCTAGATTTCACAGATAACAGTCCTCTTTATATGTATAATGCCTTGTAATGATTGATTTGATGACATTTTTAATTTTTCTTTACTTTATCATTCTTAACTTTTTTTTCTTTGTCATCATGGTTTAACCATGTTAAATTGTGATAGTAAACTATCACAAATCTTCACGTTATTATTTTTTTATTTATGCAAATCTTCAAACTTAAGCTTATTACAAACTTAACTAATCTACGTTAACAAAAAAAAGGATACATATATATACCTAACCACAAAACCATATGAAGAACTAGGATTTATTAATATTTTTTCATGTTTATTTTTTTTGAATGGATCGAGGCCATCCATAAACATCCAAATATAGCTAGGTCTTGTGAGTTGGCCAGAGAAGCAAGAATGAGCCTAGTATGCTTTTAGGAATGCGGGTACGCGTCAAAGCCCGGAATATTGGACCTGGTATACATGTTAGCACCAAATGCATAAGCCTTGCACACAAGCCTGACATATGCGTCAAGGCCATTACGCATAGACCTGTCATGGGTATCAGGACCCAGGAATGCAAGCTCGACTTGCTTCTAGGCCCAAGCATATAGGTGCATACTTGACATTTCCTAGTCCTCGCACTTAGATGACTGATCAAGCACTCCATGCTAGGCTTGGGGTGAGACCATACCTCGCTCAGGCCAGACACGTGGCCAAAACAACTTATACCTGAACTTACCTGGCACCACGTTTATAAATTTGAACATGATGACCTTAGCCTTTAAGGGCTTTTACTTAAGCTTTTAAGAAATTATTTCTCTTTGTTTATAACGGTGTCAGCAAGTCTACACTCTATTTACACGTGATGCATAAAAGCCTCCTATAACTTACCATTTCTTTATCTCTTAGCTATATAATTTTAGTGGAAGACAATAGCATGATCTTGGGTAGGTTGAGTGGAATACTACTCACAATTTACAAATGAGAAAATAACTTTACAACCTCTCAACTCTAGTAAAGAAACAAAGTTCATGGGATATAAATACTCCTAGAACCATCTAGATAAATAATTCATTATTTCTTCATGCTCTATATATTATTTGCACTCTCTCTTTCTCTTTAAAATATTATTGCTTTATCTTTTGCTAGAAAGATAACTACTTAAACATATGAGACTCTGGAATATTTTATAGGTATTTGACTTTCTACATCAAGCTACCACCTATCTTAGGTAAGAAGAATGAATTGGATTGCAAGAACTAAATGATTAACCTATTATTCAACCACAAAAACTTTATTCCAAACATTTAGGATTTTAGAACATCATCACCATGCAAAAATACAAACAAAAACCTGAATATCCTTTGTTAAGTTATTTATGTTTCAAAATAGAGATATATTTTAACAACTTTAATGGTACTTTTGAATATACATTTGTTGCTAATTTTGTTGTATTCTCTTATTATTAAATAAGTAAGACAAGTGATGTCTTAAATTCAAGTCTCATCTTTTATAATTTTAATAATCTGATCATTAGTAAAAAAAATAGATGTTTTCAAGAATAAATTCATGATATGAATGTATTTACTTTAACTACTTATGACAATAAATATTGCATATTATTATTATAAAATTATATATTTAGAAGCAAGCAATGTACTCAATAAAAGTCAGTAGAATAAATAAGAAAAATATAGTTTAGAAAAACAAAGAGAAAACATTGTTATTTCATATCATCTTGTAAATGTAGCTATCTTACAACATCATCTAAATAATGCTTTTATTTATAGTCTAATGTATATTGATATTTGTAAGGTTAAATGTCATAAGAATATATAAAATTCAAATAAACTTGGAAATGATAAAAAACCATGAAGATAAAGAAATGGAAAAAGGCAAATAGACATCTACATACCATGTATAATTTCATAATACTCCTCCTTGGTGTCTTTGTACAACCTACATGTTAAAAACTGTCTTATTAAAAACCTTATCAAGAAAAAACTCAATGGGAAAAAAAACTTGGTTAAGGAAAAACAAATATAATGTGTATTAACTCCCTTTTATGAATATATTACCTTAAGTTTTTACGCTGTCACATTTCAATATTGCAAACATTATAGTTGGTATTGCCTTAATGAACAATTCTACTAGATTATTTTTTGAGTGAATTCACTTAACATCATTATCACCACACTTATCAAAGTCATGTGTAAAAATAAATTTTGATGAGATATGCTTTGTTATATCTTTTTTGATGCATCCTTCTTGTAATTGAGCTATGCATACAATATTGTCTTCATATAGTATGGTTAGAGTTCCTGTACTAGAAGAAAAACCACGTGATCTATGAATATATTGAGTTATGGATCTCAACTATATATTCTCAACTTGCTTTATAGATTGCAAGTATTTCAACATGATTAGATGAAGTGACAACTAATGTTTATTTTATAGATATCCATGATATAACAATAATATCACACATAAAAAGGTAAAATGTTTGAGATTGATATTTATATAGATAAGATAAATATTCTGCATTAGCATGCCTAACTAATTCATGATTATCATTATTTGAATAAACTTAATCCATATCTATAGTTCCTTGTAGGTGATGAAAAATATGTTTAACTTTATTCTAATGTCTTTAGGTAGGAGAACAATTATATCTTGCTAGCAAATTCATATAAAATGCTATATCAAGCCATGTATTATTAACAAGATACATTAACACATCTTTTGCACCAAGGTATGGTACTTCATGACTAAGTAATTCTTTGTTATTCTTTCAAGGTCAAAAGAGTTCTTTTTCACATTAAGTGATCGAATAGCCAATGAGATGCTCATTGGATGTGCTTTATCCATGTAAAATATTTTAAGGACCTTTTCTATGTAAATTCACTAATGAATGATAATCTTATTTACTAAATGCTCGATCTATAGGTTGAGATAAAATTTTGTTTTCCCTAAATCTTTCATCTCAAACTTTTTATTGAAATAATTTACTATCTTTAGTGTCTCTTCATGAGTTCCAACAATATTTAAATCATTAACACACACAACAATAATAACAAAATCAAATTATGATTTCTTTATAAAAACATATGGGCATATAAAATCATTATCTTATTTTAATAAATATTCACTAAAATGATTATATGATATGCTTTTTTTTTTTTATGGTTTTTATCTTCTGAACTGATTGGTCTGCCACATTTCTGACATACTTAGATTCATTTGCTATAATTTTAGCGGATTGTCCTATTAAGAATTCAATCCGTGCCGGAGTATTTATAGCTAGTATATAAGATTTGGTTACTCATTTTTAGTTAGTGAATGCATTTGGTAGTTGATTTGCTATGTTTTGCAAGCAAAATTTTTTTTGAACTTCTTATTTATATTGTTTTGTATGAGTAATAAATATAAAATAATAATTAAAACTAATCCTACATATTTAATTGAGATTGAACAACAAATTTGAAAAAAATAAATAAAACTCAACAAAATAATGCAAAAATTATTTCAACAACAACTAGAATTCAACACATTTATTAATACATAAATTATTAAGAGCACAAAATTGAACAAAAATAATGACAAAAAACAAAAATAATGTAAAGAAAACACAAAAACAGGACAAAAAAGGAATGACAAACTCTTACTTTAATGGCGTGCTTAATTCCAGTTGATAATTAAAAAAAAAGAAATGAAAAGAAAAGAGATTGTTAATAAACATAAAAAAAATAAAAAATAAAAAAAACAACATATTTAAGGATGAGAAAAGAAGAGAATGCTTGATTTCAACTATGAATGAGAAAGAGAATAGAAGGGAAAGAGAGAGAAATGACTTTTAAGAGAAGAAAAAAAAGAAGAAGAAGCTCTATTTGTGTTGATTCTGGTATTTTAATTTAGTTTTACCAACAAAATTACTGATGAAATATTAAATATTAATATTTTTAATATTTTCATTTGTGATTCCATTTTTAAAGTCAAAATGAAATTTAATAGTCTTGGTATTTGGTATTTTTTTACTAACGACATCACAAATGAAAAATTAAATATTAATATTTTTAATATTTTCATCAATAATTCTATTTGTAAAGTCAAATGGAAACTTTTAACTTGTATGAAAATTCTCAGAAAGCCCTCCAAATATTATTGATAACTTTTAGGAAACAAATGAACAATCAAAAAAATATTAATTATCAGCATATTGAGAAGTGTACAGTTCCCATTTTCCATTTCCCATAATGACTGGAGTATACTAATAAACACATTCCAGCAATATACATGTATATAATAAATATCTTGAACAATGTTAGAAAGAAGAGGGAAAATTTCTATAATTATTGGAATATATCGACTGACACATTTTAACAATATACCTATATGTAATATATAGTTTGTTAGTATGCCATCAATAACTTTGTGGGTAAAAATATTATATCATTGTATGATTTATTTTAATTTTAATTTTAATTTTATTATAATACTCTCTATAATTTCTATATCATAAAAAGGTATAAAATTCAAATGAATTTAAAAATGATGGATGAACATGAAGATAAAAAAGTATAAAAAAACAAATAGACATTAACGTAAATGTCATGACACATATCTCTAAATTCTCATCCATGAATACCATACAATGTTTTCTTGTAGGAATGTTCTTGCTCCCACAGGCGACAAAAACAATTAAAACAGCAGAAACAAATTCAAGACAGTACAAATCTTAAACAACCTTGCAGAAGATATTCTTATTAATGGATGATGCTATGGTGTCTTTTCCCCGTTTTAGTGAAAGAAGCATAATCATATATGGGTATTTTGTTTTAATATGTGCACAGCTCATTAATTTACACAAACCTAGCATATTTTCCTTGATATATATATATATATATATACATATATATAAACATGAAAATAACTAAATAACAATATTCGTCAACAATTTCTTTAAAAGTTATTGACGAGAAAAATTATTTTCAATTGATTGTCTCCATGATAATATATATAATATTAAAAAGTGATGCCCAAAGTACATATTCGATGCAATATTTCTTATAATAAACTTGTATATCTAATTCCCTGTAACGCCATATTATTAATTTTCTAGGGATTCATGCATGATGATATAAAGGCAATCTGACATTTTAATTAATCATTATATATATATATTCAGACGTAACGCTCTCATACACAATCTTAAAAGTTGGTTTAGAGTGCAAGTCACAAGGAAAAGAGTATACTAAATATGGTTCTTTTGTCTTAATTAAACAAATGATACTAAAGAGACCGAAAATCCATGAGCAACCACGGAATACTGTGAGTTGTTTTCCTCACTCGATTCCTCATTTAGTGATCCACTGAGTCATTATTTTAATTTGTTTTTCCTTGTTGATAAAGTAATCGAACTTAGTTTCATATATTTTGGTCGGATAATGGTTCCTTTTCTACTTCTTTCATTCGCTAATCATATGTATTATTGTCCGAAAATCATCTCATAGAACTTCTTTTATTAATTTGAAGGCTTGTTGTGAGAACTTTTCACCACAATGTGAAGTTTTAAAGTCCATTTGATATTATAATAGAGATTATTTTTTATTTAAAATTTATTTTAAATGTCAGTATAATCATTAAAAAAAATTAATTTAATGTAAAAAAAATTAAAAAATTTGAATTGTTTTTGAAATACAAAAACAAATAAGGTTAAACTTTTAATATTTTAATTTATCTGTAATTTAAAATTATTTTTTTAGAGAATCAGATTCAATTAGGCAAGTGGGCTACCTGCATACGCATTTATATTTATGTATTATTATTTTTTTGTCTTTTCTTCTCCCTTTTCTAAAATATAATCCTAGGTAATAATATAGAAAGTATTACATACCTTATATTATAGTAAGAGAGGATAATATCATTGATTAATTACAAGAGATTAATATGGTCATATATATAAAACCCTAAATTGTAAATAATATATAATAGTAAGCAGATTTTTTTGGGAAATAAGAATGTCCAAAAAAGGTAAAACCGCCATTGATTCTCTTTCCAAAAAAGGCACTTGGTTTTTCGAGCAAGATGATAATTTCTGTGGAAGGATAAATATGGTATGGCTAAGTGGGGCCATAGGAAATGTGGGACCTTGCACTACAAGTAAGAAAGAAAAGAAGCGAAATCCTTTTTGTGCCAACGCGCTTAGCTTCTGTTTCCGTTTTTTGTTTTCATGCCCAGTAGTAACGGCATTGCCTTATGATTGTATTTTGTCCAATATCTTCCACTTTGCCAGTGCCCTGCCCTCTCTCATCTCCCTCTGCCACCTTTATAAACACCTCCTCTCTCATCCCTTTCGCCCTTGTCCTCATCAAAACGCTTCCTTCCATCCCTCTCTCTGTCTGCCCATCTGTCCATTTTTTCTTATACATACATACATACATACATACATACATACATATACAGGGATGCCAGAAGAAGGAGAGCATGGAAGTTTCTTGTGGGATAACCAAACTTGGGATTTATCAAATTCTGATAATTTGGGTGGAAGTGAAGAGAAAATAGGGAAGAACATTAAGCTGCCGGGTTCGAGCTCAAATAGCCAAGCAGAAATAGGGATCAAAGAACAAGAAAACAAGGCCGAGAAGAGAGGTCAAATGCACAAAAGGAATGGTAAGGGAAGCGTAGGCGAGGTTAAAGAAGGAAAAGGAGGAGGTGAATTAGATCATGAGACACATATATGGACTGAGAGAGAAAGGAGAAAGAAGATGAGGACCATGTTCTCTAGTCTTCATGCTTTGCTTCCTCAACTTCCTCCCAAGGTAAATTATAAGTACGTGCACTTCAAGAATCAAGTCACATAAGACTAGTCTAATTTGGGGAGTTTTTTCGCTTGCTGGCTAGGGTTTTTGCATATAAATACACTCTCTGGCTTGGCCGGTTAAATCGCTTTCTTTTCCCCTCACGTTTTGATACAATTTCTTGGAGAGTTTTGAAGAGCAAGCCAGTAACTTAATTTTTAGCTTTACAGAAAGAGACTGTCTTTTCCGTATGAATCTTTTCCCTTTTTCCATATATATGCACAAGCATGGATTTTTCTAGAGGGTTCCATTTTTGTTTGCTTCACGATCGAGCATGCAGTTATAGAGGACGTGTCGCTTTTTTTCCTATTGCCACATGTACTTTCGCTTGGACTAATCAGTTCAAGTTGAACACCAGCATTTGCATCAAAGTTGCATAGGTGTAAGCTCTAATTAACCAGGTAAATTTGTGTATGTAGTTGCGGTCTCTCTCAATTCCTGCTGATCCATATATTTCCCACAGTGAATTTCAACCCCTTGTTTGTTAATTTATCGAAAACCTATTAATGTCTTCCCAACCATGACAGATAACCTTAAAATGGGTCTTAATTATTAAACTGCATCCATGTATGATGTTCTTTGAAATGGATTTTGTTTTAAAATGTAGGGTGAAATATTGTTATCTGCTATATATATATATATATATATATTCTCCCAATTTCGTTATCTTAGCTATCAACAATTTATGTACAGAAGCTAGGAAACATAATAAGGAGGCAAACTACCTATTGTTAGTTTTCTTATGTACGAATAAATATGAGAAATCTTCATAATTTAAAGTCTATTTTTCATGTACCTTCTATTTTTTACAGGCTGACAAGTCCACCATTGTTGATGAAGCAGTGAACTATATTGAAACCCTACAGCATACTCTCCAAAACTTACAAAAAGAGAAGCTAGAAAGGCTCCAAGGTGCCACGACTTTAGGTTTTGAGCCATCTTTGATTGCCCCACAAATGCAAGCAGACTCCAGAGAGGCGTTCTTAGCTGATCAAGTTTCTTCTAGTAACTTGGCAATTAGCACAACAAAATCTTTACCCTCAGTCTCAAGATATCCTGTACTCTTTCAAACTTGGACTTCTTCAAATGTGGTGTTGAATATTTGTGGAGATGAAGCCCAAATTAGTATATGCTCTCCAAAGAATCCGGGACTCTTCACCACTATCTGCTATGTGTTGGAGAAGCATAATGTCGAGGTGCTGTCTGCTCATGTTTCCTCTGATTGCAGTCGGAGCATGTACATGATTCAAGCTCATGTAAGTGATCACTTCCTCTTTGTCACGAACTATTTTCTTTTCTTTTCTTTTCTTTTGGCAATTCGATTAATAGTTATGGGAAGAGATTGTGAATCCAAATTAACTCGATAGAGACCTTTCTTGGAGAATTATATATGGCTACTTTAGACTCCACAAACCTTCGTTACTATAGACTAGTCTAATGGAAAAAAATAAATTAATCTACATATATATAAGGAATTTGCTTTAGGAGTGATTCACAATTTTCACTTCCTTTACGTTAATTTGTAACAATATTCTCAAAATATATTCACGAAAAAGAAAATAAAAGATTCTCAAATTATTAAACTTTACATGCAAAAATATTTTCAAAACTCATGATTACATGTTTTTCCATTAGACTAGTCTAATTTAACGAAGGTTTTTCACGTATAATTTTACTTATAAATTAATATAATTATCATGAACAAGAGTATTCCTTCATTATATGTAGCATTATTTTCACCTTGCAAGTTGCAAACTTATATATATATATAGTTTATCCTCAATGTGGAAAAAACAAGCAGGCACGTGGAGCTTCTGATCAGTTTGGAGAGACATTTCCAGTGGAGGAAGTATTCAAACAAGCTGCATGTGAGATAATGTGCTGGGTCTCTTCCTGATCACATAGAAAATCAACACCAAGATTTGTTATTGCAATCTTAAGAAGGAAAGATCTCTCGCTCTTCAGGATCCGTAAGCCTTCACCCTTATTGTACCTTGAGGTTGCATGTAGATCAGCCGTGGCTGTTGGGCTGGATGGGATGGGATTTTTTAAGTTAATTTTATGCATTCTTAACCATATTGTACCCTTTAAATAATCATTATTTTTTCAAGTCTCAGGAATGCAATTTCTCGAAGCATACAATTTTGCAATCACAAATTCAAAATTATCTGGATTACTTTCTCTATTCGATATTTAATTCTCTCCGAAACATGCATGCTTTACGTTAAATTGCTAATGAATCAATCATATGGCAGCTCACATATATCCAAAAACCATTCACTCAAGTGTAATGTATAGGGCTTTTCACTGAGGTACCTGTACATGCATTTGAAGAAAGTAGTGCGTTTCACTTCTTGTAATGCATCAGTAACAAGATAAACACACTCAAATACACCAGGAAAAGGGCTGTGATCTAGAAAATGAAAGACCACTGCTATATTTGTTTCGTTTTGTTTGATAATAGAAAAGGCTTTTGCTTTAACTGGTGATCACGTCTCAAGTAGTTTTTTCCGGAGTGCTTCGACATTCGAGTACTTACAGAAAATGTTAAAAAATTTATTGCATGAAATGATGGAGCATTATGAACGTTCAATGATCTCTAATTAACTTGGTCGTTGAATCAGAATTTTTAGTCTCGATATATACTCAATGAATTGAATCCATATATGTTGAGCCATATCATCTTTGTTTTTATTAATATATACAACCCATTTCCATGGAAGGCCCAGGTCTCAGTCGATCTTATTCAACCCATCACAAGACAAGCAAGTCATCTCGTTGCTTAATTGACAAAGTCTCTTAGCCTTAGTTTTCTTTTTTTCTTGAAAAACATATCGAAAATATTCTTTCTTATATGGTCTTCATTTATATTTTTGAAGAAAAGTATCATTTTAAATACATGTTGATTTAGAAGGAATGCCGATATCGTTGCTTATTCAACAAAGCTATTTAAAGCTCAACTGACCTAAGAATAGAGTGTTAACTGGCCACATCCATTCAAATGGTTGCCCTTGCTGTCATGGCAGTGATCTAAGAGCAAGGAGGGAAACCACGTGCTTTTCAAGCGTGCATGTGATCGTGGATGAAATACCCCGACCCCTAGGGAGGGAATATAATTTTGGAAGACAGGCCATTTCAGGTAATCAAAGGCAGAGGATAACTGGTATCAGTGTGGATATTTATATGCATATCACCGACATGAACTCTGAGAAGATGGGAAAAGATGAAATGATGAATCTACATTAACCAACGAATAGGAACCACACCAACTGTAGCAGGGCAATATCTCTCTCTAAGAGCTTGTTACAATAAAATGGTTGTTAACAGCAAACAGATGAATATAGGTGAATGGGTATAACAGGTGATCTTTGTACAAGCAAATAAAATAAAGCAGAGCACAAATAAAAAGTCTGCAAATGATAGTAGGAGAAGACAATTTTGTGGATGAAAATGAAATAAATTGAATGGTCATGGCTAGAAGCATGGATTTATGGGTACCCATAGACCTTCATGAGTGCTTCAAAAGGGTGTATGATTGCATCAATTCAAGAATCCCAGCGTCCCAAACTCAAAAAAACCGGGAGAAACATTAATTAATTATTGGGTCCCAAATTTTGCATATCAAAGGGGTTTAAAGACAAACGAAGTATCCTTTTGTTCCTGCTAGTTGTGACGTAGAAACCAAAGTTGGGTTGAGACAGGTGAGGACTAGCAGCCATCCCTGAGTGAAAGAGTATAAACCAGACCATGCTAGTTTTTATTCCACAAGCATGTGAAGATCATCTATTGCTTCTTTAAACCATACACCTCTTTTCCAATTTAATCGTGGGTCCCTGAGCTCCCTTTGTTCTTGTTCCTTTACGTTTCCCTGTAGCACGCTGGAACGAAGCTGTCTTTGGTAGTTTATATAGAGTCAACCAAGTTGTACCATCCCTTTACCAGCGTCTACGCTGAAGTAACTGGATTTTGATTTTTCTAAAAAACAGAAGAATCAGTTTATCAATGTTGAGAATCAGTTGACTGGTTAAATTATATGAATCGGACAATTAGTTTAAAAATGTTCGATCAATTAAGCCTACAAAATACATTTCTTGTTTATATTAAAAATTTATCTGATTGTTTAATTTCTTATTTGTTTAGGCTTTTAATCATAAGCATAATTTAATAAGTACAAAGAGGAATACACAAGACAAAATACATAATAATATTATCTTTCTCTAAAATACATAATAATATTATCTTTCTTTCTAATCTTCTTCTTGTTTTTTAGTTTTGCTTATTTGCTAGTTGCCCATAAACTCATACCATATTATTTTTTCTTCCAACAAATGGTATGATTGTTTGACATACCCAATAAAAACTTTCCACTTTAATATTTTTATTTGATAAAAAAAACAATTATGAACTTTAGTGTATTCATGTAAAAGGTTGACTAGGTTTTTATGATGCATGGTAAACACTTGAAAAAAGTTTTTGAGGAACCGTGGAAAGGAGTAACATTGATTTTATCTAAAAAGGAGTTCGTGCAAAAAATATGAAGGATCAATAATCATTCAACAATATTTGGATGATGCCACTTTTGAGATAGTGACCAATGCAACAATCACTAAACAAACATGAAATTTTTTGCAATATTCAAACTAGGGAAACAACAATTTTAGAAAGGCATGCCAATAAAAGCTACGAGGTTACTTTGAAAAGCTATATATACTTGAATCAGAGAGTATTTCATATTACTTTGTTAGAGTATTAGCCATATATAATCAAATGAAGCGATATAAGAAGAAGATGGAGGAAATATATATGGTAGAGAAAATTCTACACTCGCGGCAAAAGAGGTTATATTATGTGGTGGTCGCGATAAAATAATAACAAAATATGGGCATTTTGACTATCTAAGAACTCATGGGAAAACTATAAGCCCATAAAAAAAGAGGCAATGACATTGAAAAAGATATAGGAGTATAAATATTCTTTTTAAAACACTATTTCAAAGAGAAGCAAGATGATTCTTAATATATCTAATGAGCTAAATGAGGTAGAGGGCATAGACAAAGTAAAGGAATAAGAGGAAGAGACAGACTTAGAAGAGGAGATCGAGGCAGCTTCAACAGGTCAACTGATCGACTTAATGAAGAAAACTGGTTGATTGATTCATCTGATAGAGGCAATCTAAGATCCAGGTTTGACAAAATAAAAGTTAAATGTTATAATTATGAAAAGATGAGTCATTATACTAGGGATTGTTAGAACCCAACCAAAAAGGTTGAGAAGAATGTCAATCTTGTTGTAGAAGAGAAGAAAAAAGCTACCCTATAATGAACAAATGCAAGTTAAAAAAGTATATGGTATCTAGATAATGGTGCCAGCAATCACTTGTGTCGCACGTAAAAAAAATCAGCGCGGCGTCGGCTCTAAATGATTTTTCTCTCTGGTATGTTTGTTTGATCTTACTGAATTTGTTAAGAGTCACCACTTAGTTTTAATTGAGGATTACTAGGAAACCTAGTTATACTGGTCTTATTAGAGATTCACGGGTAAGGGACTGGTTGTAGTTAGGGAAGGTATTAACACCCCTAACACACCCTACCTGAGGTAAGATGCTTCATGACTGTGATGTGTTAAAGAAGTTTTAAAAATTTTATCTTTTTATCGGATTTTAGAAATACAACTTCCGTATAAGTTTGTACTTCTACACCGTGATCCAATCAGTATATTAAATCCTTCTTTATTCTCAGCAATTTTATCATAAATAAAAAGAAACATTCATAAGATAAATACAAACACACACACTTTTCTTATATTTTTGTTTCTTTTCTTTTTTTATCTACACTTCAAAATACAAATTCAAAACAATTAAATAAAAATTACATTACATAATCGTTAAATTACAAAACAACCCTTAAAAACCCTAGAAATCGCAGGGAAGGCCTTCTAGACAGGGTGAACAGTGTATGTGAATAGTGATGATGACAAATCCAGTGCATCAGGAACCTCTTCCTCTTCTTTGTCTCCCTACGCTGCCGGTGAGGGTCACTGTCACCTGCAACAACAAGAAAAACACACAAAAAGAAGTCGGTTTTAGTTTTTCATTTGCTTTTGAAATCTGCTTTGGCTTTTCTTCTTCTTCTTCGGATCTGCTCCGTTCGGGTCTTTTGGATCTGCTTCACTACAGATTGGTCTCCTTCAATCATCTTCTTCCTCTGTTTGCTTTCCTTCTCTGGTTGGGAGAGAGTTGCTAAGTTGTAGATCTGGCAGTGGCTAGCTTCGTTTGTCGGGTAGAGAGCTAGGAGAGACGGTGATCAGGTCTCTAGGGAGGAGTACGATGCTGTTGCTGTTGAGAAGAGGAAGAAGGAGCGGCGGACCGATTTGGATCCATTGGGGATGTTGCTGCGTTGTGGTGCTTGCTGGAGGCCAGCGTTGATGGTCTTTCCTCGTTGCTAGTGTTTGGCGGTCTGAAAAAATGGAGAATATTGGGGCGGCTCCAGGGACTGGTCTTCAGGTTTCAAAGGGAGAAGGAAGATGGTCGGGCATGTAAGTGGTGTTGGTTTGGATGAGAAGGAGCACCGATCGGCCTCTATTGGGTGAAGCTGGAAACCGTGAGAAGGAAATGGGGGACTTTTGTGCAGAGGGCTGGTCTTGGCTGGGCAAATAGAAGAAGAATGGAAAAGGAGGGGAAGAAGATGAGGGACGACCAGAGAAGATAGGAGAAAAAATGATAACAGGAAGGGGGGCGGCGACTTTAGATGAAGGAGGAGAAATTTAGGTTTAGGGTTTTCCTTTTTTTTTTTGGTCAAAATTGCCCCTCCATTGTGCATATTGAAAGCTGCTATTTATAGACAAAATGTTGTTTGGTTTTTAAAATTGATCCCTCAATTTTTTTTGTCAAATTTTGATTTTTTCTTATTTTTTTGTATTTTTAAAAACAAGCAATATCAAAATCGGCTCAATGAGAAAAATCAATGATTTTAAAAATAACACACTAAAAGTTGAACGCGTTTCAAATATCTTTGAAAATTAAATTTTTTTGGAGAGGATGTTGAAAATGCTAAAAATAAGGCAAATATTTTTTAAAAATGTAATTTTTTTATTTTTGTTATTTTTTTATCTTTTTTATGGATTTTTCTAAAAATTTATCAAAATATGGATCAGAATTGGAGAATAACCTAGAATTGGGTTATGATAACTTGTGTGGAGATAAAGATAAATTTATTGACATTAATGACTTAATTAAAGGTAATGCTACATTCATGGATCATTCAAACATTTTTATTGAAGGAAAACATACGATTCTTATTAGATTGAAAAATGATAGTCATCAATTTATTAGTGATGTTTATTATATATCAATTGTGAAAAGCAATATATTGAATTTAAGACAATTGTTAAAGAATGGTTATGAGATTAAGATGAAAGATTACACTTTGACATTACTTGATATTTATGGAGCTATGATTAAGTTAACCATGAAAAATAATATAATGGTTTTGCTAAACATATAGACAAATATGCCAAAATGCTTAAAGACATGTATGACAGATGAAAATTAGCTTTGGTTAAAAGAAATTTATGAAGGGTGAATCTATACTTAGAAAATTTTATAAGAGACCAAGGCACTCAAGAAGAAAAAGCATATACTTAGAAATGTTTTTTCTAAATGACTATAGAATTTATAGATGGTGAGTCTATATTTAAAAAATTTCTAAGAAGCTAAGAAAAATCCATGAAAAGAAGCTTATACTTGAAAAAAAATATTATAAGAGGTCGATGACAACCAAAAAGGGTAAGCCACACTTAGAAAATTTTCTAATAGATTGAGGAATTCCTAAAGGGTTGTTCCCTACAATAGCATAAGGTCTGAAAACCTGGTAAACCATGCTTAGAAAAATTTCTAATAGATTGGGGAATTCCTAAAGGGTTGTTCCTTACAATAGCATGAGGTTTGAAAACCTAATACCGAAATGAGATTGTACTTGTGAATAGGAGGCCCAATGCTTAGTAGGTGATGGTATGAGGCTTAGAAGTCCCCTACTGAAAAGTGTTCATTAGAGTGTAGGTGGTATATGACCTCCTTAACATTGTCATGAGATGCGAGAGCCACCTCATTAAAGAGATTTTTTTTAAAGTGGGTGGTCTGTGGTCTTCCTGATGATGACATGAGATGTGAGAACCGCCAACCAAAGAATGGTTGTACCTAAGAATATAATATTCAAGATCATCTCTAGAGATAACTTAACGCTCGAAAGCTCTATTGGTGAATCGTGTCAGTCCAATATTATATTGGAGAATGGAAGATTTAAGATCATACCTAGAGATAACACAAGACTCAAGATCTCTACTAAAGAGTTATGTTAGTTTAAAAATGCATTGTACAGAGAAAGATCTGAGATCATACCAGAAGAGTAAGAGATCTAAGATCAATCCATGAAGATTGGATCAAGTTTTAAAACCCTACTTGAGAGTTGAGCTAGCCTAAGATTGCACTAAAAAGGTAGGAGATCCAAAATTAATCCCTGTAAATTTCATGAATCTCAAGAATCACATTAGAGATTCTAAGACTACATTAGAGATGTTAAAGATTTGAGATCAAACCTTAGAGATTTCATAAGGCCTGAGAGCCCCAATATAAAAATCATGTTAATCTGAGATTGTATTAAAAAGTCAGGAGACTTGAGATCCATTCTCTAATATTTTGTAAGCCCTAGAAGCCTTAGTAGATAGTTGTGCCAATCTCATATCACACCAATGAGGTGGGAGATTCAAAATCCATCCCTGGAGATTTCATGAGGCCTAGGAGTTCTATTAGACATTCATGCTAGTTTGAGATTGCATTGGAGAGTTGTGAGATCTGAAATCAATTCCTGAAGATTCATAAGGCATAAGAGCCTTACTAAATAATTCTGCTAGTATGAGATTGCATTAGAGATGTGAGAGATCTAAGATTAATCCCTAAAGATTTCTTAAAGCTGAAGAGCCCCTGGAGAGTTGTGTTAGTTCACTAAAAACATGTAATTAGGGATACAAAGTTTTTATTTCAAAACTCGATGATTTTATCATTAAAAATTAAAAAAAATGATAATAGTATCTGTTTGATTTTTTAAAAAATAAAATGAACATTTATTTATTATTTTTCTATTATAGATGGACATAAGATTAAAAAACCTTAACAACTTTATTTTTAGAGCTCAATCTAAAAATCATAATAAAATCATTAAAAAAAACCCTTATGAGGTTTTATCCTTAAAAGTCTATCTAAAAAAGACAATAAAATTGTGTTGAAAAAAATATGTTTTCAACTCATGATTTTTTTTTTATATAGTTTTATTAGCATAAGTGGACATAATATAAAAATTACCTCAATAGTTTTATCCTTAGAAATCAATCTAAATAATAATAATAAAATTATTTTGAAAAAAAATATCTTCAACTTATAAATTTTTAGTTGTGTTTTATTATTCATAAATGTACATATAGTGAGTAAAATGCGAGATTTATTTTGAAAGTTGACCAAAAAGATGATAAAATTATATAAAAAAGAAAAAGAAAAAAAATAATATGCACATGGGAATGAGTTGATTATTTGGAGTTTGTCGACAGATGCTCTTTCAAAGGATGATCAAAGTGAAGCCTCTTTCAAGCGAAAAGGCTTGGACTTTTGTACATGGATAATCTAGAACGTGACAAAACACTTCCTCCAGGACAGGAACAGATTGCGAAATCTATCAAAGGGAATGTGTTGGTCTGCCTTTAGGAATTAAAACGATGGTTGGACTGGTTGTGGGGGGGGGGGGGGGGGGGGGGGGGTGATTAACATGCGTGAGTGGAGGAATGCGTTGGGGGAAATTGGAAGAATCAAAAGTTAGGCAAGATGACATGGAACCTGAGGTATTTCGAATAGTAGAAACTCTAGTGATGAATCTGTCAGGATGCACGACTTGATTCGGGACATGGCCATCCAAATACAGCAAGAGAGTTCTCAAGTCATAGTTAAAGCAGGAGCACAATTAAGAGAATTTCTAGATACATATAAGTGGCAGAGAATCTTGTCAGAGTTTCAATAATGGAAAACTATTTTGCAGGCATTCCTTCAAGCCATTCACCAAGGTGTCCTTGTCTTTCAACTTTGCCATGTCGTAATAAAGTGTCGCGATTTATTGCAGACCATTTTTCAAGCAATTGCTCAGATCATGATTCTTGATCTATCTTAAACAAATATTTTAATATTGCTTGATTCTGTCATTGAATTAGTAAGTCTCACTGTATTAATGCTCATTAGTTGTGTAAGCTTACTGCATTTATCAATAAAGAAGCTTAGGGCACTTAAGAGGCTGGATCTCAGTGAAACTGCACTTGAAAACATTCTTCAAGGCATGGAATGTCTAACCCACCTTAGGTATCTTAGACTGAATAAATGTAGTGAAAAAGAGTTTCCTAGTGGGATATTACTTACACTCTCTTACTTGCAAGTCTTTTTATTAAAGGAGAGAAATAGATGAGACAATATGACCTGGTAACAGTTAAAGGTAAGGATGTAGGATGTTTGAGAAAGTTGGAGACTTCGAAATGCCATTCCCAAGAACTAAGCACACATAAATTCTTTGTAGGACAGTTGGGAGAACTTGATTATATCCAGTTATGGAAGATTCCTGCAGAAATAGAAGTGTTGGGCTGGGTAACTTGAGGATCAATAAAGATGTAGAGTTTCAGGTCATGTTCCCGGATAACATTGAAGAATTGGTGATTCGATACTGTAACGATGCGAGGAGTTTATGCGATGTTTCATCACCAATAAAGTATGAAGCTTCACTGGAGTGCCTTAACATTTGGGATTGCAATGGCATGGAGAGCTCTGTTTCATCTCCTTGGTTATGCCCCGCTTCACTACCATTACCATCTTATGATGGTATATTTTCTGGTCTTTAATGGATGTGTTGTGTTGGGTGTAAGAGTATGAAGAATTTGTTCCCTCTTGTCTTGCTGCCAAACCTTGTAAACCTAGAAGTGATTAGTGTTTCCTATTGTGCGAAAATAGAGGAGATAATAGGAACAAGAGACGAAGAAAACAGCAGCAGCATCAGCAGTCATTCCATCTCAGAATTCGTGGATCTCTCAAAGTTAAGAACTCTGCACTTGATGGATTTACCACAACTGAAAAGTAATGTTGTGCAGAACTGGCTTGCCATTCTCTCGAAGAAATTGAATTAAGGTGCTGTCCGGAGCTGAAGAGGATACCAATTTGTCTTCAGTTGCTTGACAATCGCCAGCCATCACCTCCTTCTCTTAAAAAAATCGAAGTATATCCAAAAAAATGGTTGGAATCAGTAGTGGAGTGGGAGCATCCTAACGCTAAGGATGTCCTACGTCCCTTTGTAATCCTTGAGGTGCCCTGGTTGTGAATGTTAATATGCATCTTTGACAAAATAGTAAATTGCGGGTAAGCATTATGTCTCCATTGCTCACTCTGTCTCTCTTTGGCCTTAATTTTGAAGAATTTGAAGATTGGCCTCTTACAGGTATCTCAGATTCCTAAACATTTGTAATTGCAGATTTTCTTTGGGAAAGAAATAAATCCCAATTAATGGGCCAAACTTCAGAACTACGGTTTAAAGTTATAATGATCAAGATATACAAATGCCTTTGTTGGCCATGGACCTGAAGATTCTCACTTCTTCATAGAACTCACTTGTTCCTAAAATAGGTTTCTTGTGCCCTTTTGATTACGCTGCCAAGACCATTTAAGTCATAAAGGCCAAGTGTGGCAAAGTGACCAGGGAACCTGGTCTTGGTGGCAGTAGAGTTATTGCTTTTATTGAAGATCCTGATGGTTATAAGTTTGAACTGTTGGAAAGGGGACCTACACCTGAGTCACTCTGTCAGGTCATGCTTCATGCTGGTGATCTTGATCGTTCTATACATATAAATATTCATATGGGATTTGCAGTCCATTAATGCCTTTTGTTTCAGAAATTTCAATCTATGAGATTTTTTCTCGTTTTCTCTAAAAGCTTGCTATTTAAGTGAACCTTATTCTCAATTAAATCAAGTGGCTCGCCTCTGTCTGACTTGTCTTTACATCGTGGATTTTCAGGTGAAACATTTTGTGATGTTATTGGGAGTCCATACTATATTGCACATGTGGACCTGAAGATGGTGTATGATAGAATTGCCTCAGATATTCCACCTGATTCTGCTTTGTATATGGCAACTGAAGCAACTCTGCCATGAACAAACTTAAGAAAGCTATGCGTGAAAAGGTTCTTGCAAATGTGTAGTAGTTCAATTTATTATGTTATCAGCTCAATTGGAGAAACAAAGAGTACTTTTATATTACTAGATTGATTGTTGAGTGAAGTTGATTGTGTTACCTCTGAAAAACAAAGGCTTGATAATGCTTCTTTTGATTTGGTTGCACAGCTGCTCCATTTGGAAGCACATAGCATTCTGTTTAGTAAGTTGTCTGCTTGCGTATATACGGATAAGAAATGTTAACATTCCTTGAAGTCATCGTTGGGTAAAATATTGATTGACTGCAAGTCCTTTAACAGCAGGTGTGCTGTATTGTATCTTAATCTCAGAAATGTAAGAACATGATGGATGCTTTGCTTTCAGAAATTAGTTGTTGATTGTGTTTTCCTGAACATGTAGTTAGATTTTGCTTTTAGCTTTGAATTGTAATATCCATTTTGATTTTGCAGCAGTCATTTTAGAAGGAGCAGATTGTCTGTTCATTGTAATGCCTAACAGATTAGATGTAAGCCCAACAAGTAGCTGCAAGCCTTCTTCATTTTCACCCACTCTCTCGCTGCTAGTTAAACATTCAAAACTCAGATGTTTTGGTTTTGGCCGTGGCTCAAATATGGGTCTGCTAAAAAAGGTTTTCTCAAAACTGTTTGGGTGTTAAGTAGCACAAGCAGATAGCCAGAGGTATTCACAACTCAAACTGATCAAGTTTTTTCTAGCTGTGTTTCTATCTTCAATGTAATACATATATAATGCCTGTTCCATTTTTCTTTGGCTTCGCCATTGTAGTGACTGGTTCACTTTATTCTTGATCATATGTCTACTGTGCAGGATTTGCTACCTTGCGGATGCATAATAGCAGGACATTGACCGACTCAATTAAAGGAGAAGTTATGCTTTTGTAATCCCATTTCCATGATTCAGAGTCTACAACATATATCTCAAATCTTAATGACGATCGGCTAGTGCTTTCAGTGATGGATCGCGAAAGAAGCAGAAGACTAATAGTATGAACAGTTCAGTGTAGATGGCACTGGAACTGTTTAGGACAGAAAGTAGTTTTCAGTACAAGAGTTTGCTTGTGCGACTCGTGCATGATTTTATATACAGAGGCACACAAGTTTCTTTGTAGACTTTGCTCTAGAAGACCAAATACAGTTCCTCAAACGACCTGGTCTAGCTTGCTTTTGTGATCAATTTGCACAATTGGTTCTTTTCGTGGTTTTAGAACCCTAGCGGTTGCTTTTCATAATTTTTACGAAAGCATTTTTCAACTATAAAAACAGATGGGAGCTTAGTGCAACGACTCTTAAGCTTCAGGCAATGCAACACTGGAGATTTAGCCATGGCATCAAACTTAATGGGCCAAATTTCTGTACTGTTCAACTTCCCAGTCCACTATGAGAACATCCTGCAGTGTTTTTCCCATCTGTCTGATACAACTTTCTGTTATCCGCAAGCTATGAGTCACTCAGTCTATTCAGACATTGCACGGTTACTATGTACTAACATTCTGGAACAGAGAAATTCATGCATCAGGACACTGTCGGATCTGCAAAGCACGAGATGCTTCAATAAGAAAGGAGATTATTTATGGTAAAATAAAAAAATTTAGAGAACTATTATGGTTCCAGTGGTAGAACTAATAAAGCTTTGTAATGACACAATTAAGTATGGATCACAGAACAAAAATAAACACTCAATAATCCCCGAGAAAGAGCAAGTGCTTGCTAGAATTCACGTGCTAGTCAGGCAACAAAAACTTTTCATTCATAGTGTTATGAAACCCAACCTACATTCGTTAGATTAATTCGATAATCTGTCAATTTAACAGTTAGCAGAGCTTGGTTAGTGAAAAAATCAGGTTGGTTATTTTTTTGTATAAATTTCATCTTGAAATTTGACTTGCTAATCTAATGGTCAACTCTCTTTGCCAAATTAACTCTATTTTTCAAAATATATATTTTTTATAAATAAAACAACTTTTTTTCATCATAAGTTATTTAATCACCTAATTTTTTTTAAAAAAACATAAGTTATTTAATCACCTAATTTTTTTTTTTTAAATTAGAATGATTTAGATTTTGAATAGACCTACCAAGCTAATTATAAATTTTATAACTAGAGTTTAGAGACAGATTTGATCCATAAAATATTCATCGAACATATAATTAAAATTGTAAATTCTTTACTCTCTAAAAGAATTTTTTTTTATTACACTCAATTTCATAAACTATTCTTTATATCCCAATTAAATTCCTAATCCATCATAACTTTTTCAAAGCCTTACCATGCAAAATTAGTCTCAAAACCAGTGTGGTTAATCTCGGTCTAAGCTATATTTTGTTTTTTGTGGTTAATCTCGGTCTAAGCTATATTTTTTTTAAAAAAAAATAAATGAGTTAATTTGATTAAAATAAAGTGATTTTGCTCGATTTAATTTTTTTAATACAATATTTTTAAAAATTTAAAAATTATATTATTTTAAATTTATTTGAATTAAATCATTGATTTCATTAAAAAAAACATAACAAAAATCTTAGTCAAAGTTAGACAAGAAGTCGAGCTATCTATACATGAAAGTTAGCTTGAGTGAATTTTAACTGTTTTTTTTCCTTATATTTAAAAAAAGTATACATGTATAGAAACCGATGATAGTTTAACAACTAAATTGAAATATCATTTAAAAACAAGGGACTAAATTGCAGCTACCTAAATTTCAAAACAGCAACAAAAGAAGCGAAGCAGAGCCATTGAGAGAAGCAGAGGGCAATGGCTTCCATTCTCTTATCTTTAAACACACACACTCTCCTTCCTCTCCATACAAGAACAAGAACCACCAAAAGCACTCTAAAAATCCTCCGCTTCTCACACAAACTCCCCCCCTCTTCTCCCTTTTATTGCAACCATGACACTAGACTTCACCTCCGCTGCCAAACGACCACTGGCACTCCTTCCACTGCCGATTTCGCCGCCGCGGCCGGACAAGACCGGCTTCGTAAGGTTCCCATTAAAAATATCAGGAATTTCTGCATAATAGCTCATATTGATCATGGGAAATCAACGTTAGCTGATAAGTTGCTGCAAATGACTGGTACTGTACAGAAGAGAGAAATGAAGGAGCAATTTTTGGATAATATGGATTTGGAGAGAGAACGAGGCATCACTATTAAGCTTCAGGTGTTTTTTTTTCCTTTTTTTTTTTGAAAATTTCCGCATTAAATTTCCGTTTTTTTATTGATATTTTTTAATGCTTGATTAATTTTTTTATTTAATTTATGTTTTTATTGATATTTTTCAATTAATTGATATTTCTTTTGTGGTTTTGTGTTTGATAATGCGTAATTTAGGCGGCAAGAATGCGTTATGTGTATGCAAATGAAGGGTATTGCTTGAATTTGATTGATACTCCTGGCCATGTTGATTTCTCTTATGAGGTATGTTTTAATGATGGATTGATATTTTATAATTTTATAATTTGTATTATCTCTGGTGGGTTCGAATCCTAGGAGATGTTGTGAGAAAGAAATTTCTTTTGGCGACCGGGGAGGGATTTAGTGTCAGTATGCAAAAGCTGGCTCGAGGATAGCTTTGTGGTTAAAAGAAAGTTAGATTGTTAGATATTTGGAAATTGTTTGCTAGAAAATGAAAATGTGTACGTGGGATGTGTTTCGAATTATTGTGTTCTTTGTGTTATTTATTTTTTGTAGGTATCTCGTTCTCTTGCTGCTTGTGAGGGTGCTCTGCTTGTTGTTGATGCTTCTCAGGTGAACTGCTTTTGTGCAATCTCTACTTTTTTTAATCTGAGAATATGATTTATTTTGCCTAGTAAAGGTTATAAATTTTCTGTTATTTTGATATGGTAGGTCTTAGTTTGAAGTTTTTCGATATAGAATCTGAAAGGAAAACACTGTTTGCCGAATTGTTTACCTATTTTTTCAGATTTATTGTTTTCGCTTGTATTGCTGAGATTTGTCTATTATTTTTTAGGGGGTTGAAGCACAAACACTGGCTAATGTATATTTGGCCTTGGAAAACAACCTAGAAATCATCCCTGTAAGTGGGTCATCATGTTATGTTTTACATATGAGTTTGTGCACATACACACGTGTATCCCATCCGTGAGATTCTGTAAATATATATACTAGTATTCTCTGAATTGCTTTGAATGGTTAAATCTAATTGGTTTAAATGTAATGGATTAACATTGCAGGTTCTAAACAAAATAGATCTTCCAGGTGCAGAACCAGATCGTGTTTGCAAGGAGATTGAAGAGGTTGGTTCACCAAATGGAAGAACTCCATTTGTTTAATGGGTGTGTAATCCATATTGGTTCTAGTAGTTTGGAAACTATGTTAAGTACTTAGTGAATAATGTGACTTACCATTTCATTAATTTAGCTTATTGATTAAAAAAAGAAAAGAAAAGAAAAGAAGACTCACTATAACAGTAAGTCTCTTTTTTCTGTGACAATAATTTGCACTGGAAGTCTGATTGTGAATTGAAAAATTCTTGCAGAGAAAAGGCTAGAAGGCCAACTTAATCCAAATCTGTATTTCTGCACACACACACATCTGTGCTCTTTAGCCATAGCTTACTGTGCTTGTGTTGAATCCTTGTTTGATCAATTAATTATTTTCATTTTATGTTTCAAGCTGAAAGATATGGATTTCTGTTGGCTAACAATTGCTTCAAAACTCACAGCTAAATGTCTATCCATGTAGGTTATTGGTTTGGATTGTAGCGATGCAATACACTGCTCTGCAAAGGTTGGTTCATGACTATTTTATTGATGCAACTCATGTTCTCCATTTCCTGCATGGTGGAAAAGGATATTTCTTCTTTATAGAGTAATCTTCACTTTTGTTGCTATTTGTTCTACAGGAGGGAATAGGTATAACTGAAATTCTGAATGCAATCGTTGAGCGGGTACCCCCACCCCATGATACTGCTGCAATGCCTTTGAGGGCCTTAATATTTGATAGGTACAGACTTTTCATCATCACTGGACCCATAAATAATTATGGACTCCTAGTAGAATGATACTAACAGTGTTTGTTTGTATAGTGTGTATTTATTCATGCACCTGTTAGTATCTAAGATCCATCGAAGATAAATCTGTTGATTTAGATATTTTGACATCCAACATTATGACAATAACAAACCAGGTGGCACATAGTTGAGATCAAATGAAACCTGAGCAGTGTGAACAAGAAAATTTTATTTAAAGCATTTTGTCATAAACATCCGTGGTTTAGCTGTTGAGATCTTTTTCCTCTTCCTCCTCTTCTTTTCAGAATATATTTTGATGGAAGGGCAATTCTTTCCTTAGCCCACTTGCTTATCTACCAATTAAACTTCTACTGTACTGACATCTGTTTGTCCACATTGTGTTTATTTTACATTTGCCTCACCAACAGTAGAAATGACATTCTTTAGCCTGTATTGTAACCTTATAAATCCTTTTGCAGCTACTATGATCCATATCGTGGTGTTATTGTGTATTTTCGAGTTATAGATGGGAATATAAAGAAAGGCGACAGAATTTATTTTATGGCCAGTAAGAAGGTAAAGTAATCTTGTTAATCAATTCTTTTGCCCCAAATAAATTATTTACTATCTTTCTACTGCAGACTCACCAATGTACAGCTGACATGTGTTCACAATAACTGTTACCAGATCAGCAAATTTAGACTGTCCCTGTTGTGTTCTTCAATTATGGCTGTGGTTGCAAGGGTTTGTTAAAAGAATTTGCTAATAACCTTTACAAATACATGAGTTATCAAGTGTAATGGCTGTTATGTTCCCATTGACTGTTATTGGCAAGACGCTGACTGTAAATGGGTGTAAACGAATGGAACTTGAAATTAAAAATGGGACTTCAAAACCTTTCAAGTGACTGTAATGTGTTGTAAAGAACTGTTTTCTGAAACCAAGGTTCTGATATATGCTTACATATTCTTGTAGTTTTCCTAATAAATCATTCTTAAAATGACAGGATTATTATGCTGATGAAATCGGAGTTTTATCTCCCAATCAGATGCAAGTGGAAGAATTGTATGCGGGTGAGGTAAAATTTCCTTTCTGAATGACGTTGATTAGAATGGGCTTTTGTGTTGCTTGCTTGGGTTGTTTTCTAGTGTCTAAAAACATGGTATTCGGAAGAAAATTGCAAAATGGATTGATGATTCTTTTGTATTTTGATCATATAAATGATTGTTGCCTAATCACTCAGTGTTTTCTGTGTAAGTGACATCATTGTCCATATTATTCTTGTTTCTTGTATCTGCAAATCTGTTATCTCCAATCATCAGCAAGATTGTTTGTGAACTTAAACACAATCAAGGTTCGCAATTAAATACATTTTGTTATCAGGACTGCGATCTCTGTGTGTTTGTATTCATGCTCATGGAAACAGAACAAACCTTCATAAACGATGCATCTTTTAGTGGTTCTAACTTTTAAACCAATTGAAGAGTGGGGATCCTTGATGGTCATTGATATATCTTCACAATTGGACAAGCTAAGGGGTACTGTACTGGTTATCTTTCAGTGTTCTGCCAATTATAGTCTCCTCTCTTTTTCTCTGCCATCACTCATACTGATTTTTTGTTTCTTTTTTCTTACCCTTTTTAGACATGATGAAGCTCATTCTGTTTTTCATATTCTGTGTGTGTGTGTGTGTGTGTGTGTTTCAAACATGTTTCTGTGAACTAATTTTGGAAAACTTTTTTTTCTTTATCTATCTTGTGACTCTAATGTAGTCTTTTTTAAGATTTAGGTGTATTTGTCTTTTAACTTGTAACTACTTTTCCCTCCTCATATTGTACTTATTCAGGTAGGCTACCTTTCTGCTTCTATCAGATCAGTAGCAGATGCCAGGGTGGGTGATACTGTTACTCACTACAGTAGAAAGGCGGAACAATCATTGCCTGGATATGAGGAAGCCACCCCAATGGTGTTCTGTGGCCTATTCCCGGTTGATGCAGACCAGTACTGACATCTTTTTTGCTCTTGTTAAGTTTGCTACTTTGTGCATGTCTGTAGAATTTCTCACCTTCAACTTTCTCATTGACAGGTTTTCTGAGTTGCGTGATGCTTTGGAAAAACTGCAACTTAATGATGCTGCATTGAAGGTAAATTGTTTCTCACTAGTGATTATATAAAAAGGGGTGTCTTTAGATAAAGATCAAGGTGATTGGAAATAATTTGATTAGGTTATGACAGGTGATATGAATTTAGTTTGGCTACTGGATTGCTGTATATTGTTGGCAGCTAAGTTGCTTTCCATTGTCTCCTTAGGTATCATGTAGCAATTGAGGACTGGATGGGCTTATTCATTTTTATTGTTCGTCCCATTTGTTGGGTTCTCTCCATTTCTTGTTATTGATTATTTTAGATAGTAGTGAACTTGAGTTGGAACATGACATTGTTTGGATTTGTGCAAATGGCTTTGGAGTAGATGCTGTGGAAGGACATCTTCTGATTGCTTCTGAGATTTGAAATGGATGTTGTGGATGGTATTTTTTTTTCAATTGTCTTGTGCAATCCTGCATATGGATTTGTGGATTGTAGATGGGAGCAGTTCTTTTCTAGGATAGTGACACCTTGTGTGTTCTGGGTTTGTGAGGCAAGAGTTTCAGATCCTGTGAAGCAAAGGGACGGGGGTGGTTGAGATAACAAACTGGGATTGTGAAAAGCTTATTCACATGGTTTTTAGAATTTCAGTGTATGACTTTGGCACCTAGTTTTGTCTGCACCTGTTTTTTCTTCATGCCCTCCTCTCATTAGAGGCTCTTGTACGCCTTTCCACATGGTAGAGCAGTACACCCTTTATAACAAATCATTCATTAGAGGAATTGATTATCCTAGTTTTTTGATCAATTTTCAGTTCGAGCCTGAAACATCAAATGCCATGGGTTTTGGCTTTAGGTGTGGATTCTTAGGTCTTCTCCACATGGAAATTGTTCAGGTTTGCCTTGCTACAACTTTCAGCTATGCTGTCAAATTATAAAAATTTAGCATTGTCTTTGAACAATTTATCTTCTTACAGGAAAGGCTGGAGAGAGAATACAATCTAAGCCTAATTACTACTGCTCCAAGTGTGGTCTACAGAGTGAACTGCGTGGATGATGATATTGTAATTTCTGCTTGCTCCTGGATCCAGTAGCACTTAATAACTGATGTTGATACTCGATAGATATTTGCTGCCAATCAATGATTTTGCATAACTACATGTATTTATGGAGAGATGAATTTTGTCGACTTTCCCTTTATTGTGATCTTATTGTCCTCCTGGTTCAGTCTACAAGTAAACACAAACTGTAAACCCTAGCATTGACCTGTAGATGATATTAGGCTTATTCTATTAGATAATTTACAGAGCATATATGAACTCCTTTTTCTTTTTGAGAAACCAGAAGTTTTTAAAGTTTGTCAACCACAATTTTTATTTGACAATTAGGTGGTATCCTTGTACAAGCTAGCCTGCATGCACCAAGACTAAGCCCACCTGCCCTTCTGGTTAAAGGCAAACCATTCTGCATGGGGACTAGGGGATTCATAAGAAATTACGTTATCATGGTTTGGCCTTGGAGTGAACCCTGGTTGCCTAGGTGGGGAGCATGCCCACTTGCCAACTAAGCCAACCCTCAAGTTTACTGTCTGCTATGTTCCATGTAATCTTGAAGTCCCATGCCATGATGAGGTTTTCCTCAACAGTTGCAGTATAATAACTGTGTCCTTTTTAGCAACCACCTTTTAACATGCCATAAATCATACAGTTGATGTTTCTTGTAATGCTTGATCTAGTTTATGCATTTCTTTATGGTTTGTTGTTTATTTTAATTGTGTTATAACAGCTTAATGTGTCTAAATTTTGTGTCATGCTATATCTTACATGCAAAATGTTCATTTTGGTGAAGGTTGAGTGCTCAAATCCTTCTTTACTTCCTGAACCTGGGAAAAGGAGATCAGTTGAGGAGCCATTTGTAAAGGTCTTGTTGTATGCACTGATGTTATGAAATCTGGCTTACTCATCATGTTTTTAGGCTTGTAACAAAAGTTGTGTTTGCTTCTTTCAAGCACACAGATTGAAATGCTTACACCGAAAGACTACATTGGCACGCTTATGGAGCTGGCTCAAGAAAGGAGAGGAGAGTTCAAAGAAATGAAATATATCACTGAGAATAGAGCATCAATCACGTATGAATTACCCCTAGCTGAGGTGACATTTTTGTTTTACTTTTGTCTTGTACTAGCACCCCTCTTCAAATTCTCATTTCACTGAATTATTCTCTCTTTACAGTCTAATTATTAATTCTTGTCTCTTAGTTTTCTGCATGTTGACTTGACAGATGGTAGGTGATTTTTTTGACCAGCTCAAGTCCAGAAGTAAGGGATATGCTAGCATGGAGTATACATTTGTTGGGTAAATACATATAATGCTTTGTGAGATGGGAAAAAATGTCTATAAATATTCTTGTGTGCTCTTGCCTGGCAGTGGTTTGCATGTCTAAATACAAGCAGGGTAGCTTTTATTCTTATTGGCATCGACATACTTGTATTCTTTTGTCGGAAGTATTATTGTTTCCAAAATGAATGCCATGTATCATTTCATTTTCATCTTTTACATGGCATGGATTTTTAACTTCCTTGTATGTATTCCTCCAAATTACCAAAGATGATTTACTCACAGCAATTTACATTTCATTATAAAATTTGATTGATAGGTACAAGGAAAGTGATTTGATAAGGCTTGACATTCAAATCAATGGTGATCCTGTTGAACCATTAGCAACTATTGTGCACAAGGATAAGGTAATTTTCAAGACTCATCATTTGAGTCTTTTAAGTGTAGAGAAGTGTGTGCATATCTGGAGGACTGGTGCATGTTTATTTGAAATTCAACACTGTACAGATGAAACTTAAGGAGCTGTTTAATGGATATTATGGTTAAATTTGGTAGGGACCTTCAGCAATTTGATGACAAAAATTTAACTGCTTCTGCTACCACAAGTGTGACACATGTAAGAATGAAGTATGGAATTTCAAAAAGAGAACAATTTTTTAGAAACGAGGATGACTAGGTTTACTAATGAACACAAATAGCTAATTCCTTAGACATTTACAGGCTTGTCCTGTGATATAATGTTTTTAGATGCTTCAATGGTCCAAGCAAATGAGCTAGCTACAAGTACTGTTGTTACTGTATATCCAGGAGAGAATGATGGAGGCCATCTCTAAAAGAACTGAATTCTCAGTTGCCTGCTTCTTCAAAAACATGGGGGATGCATTTGTATTGTGCCCTCCTGTTGTTTATGGTCCAAATGATGATGTGGAGAGGGAGTAATCGGTGGTTGTGTGATTTTAAATAAATTTTCATTTCGATAACGTATTATTATGTGAGTTGTCTTATAAAAGAGAATTCTTGTGCACTTGATTGAAATCTGGGTTGATGAGTGGAATAGTGGGAGAAGAATAAGATGTCCAAGAATGAGAGATGATTTGAACGCCTTGAGGTCAAAATGGAGACATTGCCTAATATGTAAGGATAAACATGTAGCATGTAGAAAGTATCCCCTACTTTTTCCTTTTTAAATCTTAATTATGGCAATTTTGTGCTGGTTTCCTCTTTGGCATTTGATAAATAACTTCTGAAGAGTTTCTTAACATTTTGCTCATGTTTTCTTGGAGCCAAGTTCTTGATTTTTGTTACTTTATTTTTATGTAACACTGTAGCATCTCTATCAGCCAGTCTTTAATTGAAAGTCCTTATCATTGAATGATATGAGAAGGTTCTCATTCTAAAGTACCTATCCTGCAGAAGTTTTGATGTCGAGTTAAATGCTTTGTTGCCTGCCATATCTTATGTTGGATGAGCTCCTTTTCAGGCATATTCTGTTGGAAGGGCTTTGACCCAGAAGTTGAAGGAGCTAATACCACGGCAAATGTTCAAAGTACCCATTCAAGTGAGGATTCTCTCTCTTTCAATGAGTAATGCTACAGCAGTGCTACTCATTATAAAATAACAAATCTACAGTTGTTTTTTCTTTTTCCACCATAAATTTGCTTCACACCACTGATCAAATTGTACATGTACTTCTGGTGCAAGAAATGCATTAAGAATTTTTAATGGCTAACACAGTTAAATGTGCTAGATTTCGACTGCATGCTTCATGACTTCAATTTGAGCAAAACCACATGTCACCATGTTAGTGATGCCTGGTGTCATTAAATATTTTAGTTTTCATGTATCATGTTGTTGTTTCTTTCTTCAAATTATGTTGGTGTCAACTAATTAGTTACTGTTAAACTCTGCTAACATTGGTTTTATATCTCATGCTTTCTATACTTTTGAAGCATCAACGCATGAAAAGCTGGGTGTATGCATGATAAGCTTGTTAAAAATACTAAATGGAATGTCACGGATCCATGAACCTTTGGCTAAGCTTTCCATTCCTTCCAAATCTCACAATTCCTTTGGCCGGTTGAGACCTTTAGGAACACTCAATCACCCACTTGAAACTCTAAGCTATGTCGACATTTATCTGAATAACTTTTTTGTAGTCTACTTTTAGCTGTTTGCTGTTTGCTGTTTGCTGTTTGTAGCCTTAACTCTGATAAAAATGGTTCTATTTCTCTTGATTTCTATTTGTTGGTAAAACTTGATGCTTAATTTTAATAAAACAGAATATGAATATAGAAAGAATTCATAATCATCTGGTCAGGATCGATCTAAGCTAGTCCATTATGCATACGATTCAACA
Organism: Populus euphratica; assembly: GCF_000495115.2. Taxonomy (NCBI): domain Eukaryota; kingdom Viridiplantae; phylum Streptophyta; class Magnoliopsida; order Malpighiales; family Salicaceae; genus Populus; species Populus euphratica. The sequence continues at coordinate 118,163 of NW_011500054.1, read as the reverse complement.
TGCTAACTATTAAACAACTTACTAGAAACACAAGACAGCCAATCATAAATGTCACCAAATCCCCCACTCTCTGGGGATGCCCACAGTGCTAAGGGACATGTACTAGGGTGTATGTGCGACTCGTTCAGATTTCATATTGTGTTTCTTGCATTAATTTGTTTCTTTTCCTGTCCATAATATTTGAACTTATAACCTGTTACAGTGAGATCTAGGTAGAAAATTTTGGACTTGCATTAGTTCTTCCGTTAGTTTTGTTTTTCCCAACAATATTTTAACATCTGCTACATAATTCCAGAGACATAAATGCATGATAGTTTGGCATACTCAACACTATCCATTCTGATTCTCAAAGAAAAATAAAATAAAAAACATCATCCAGTATGGTACTTAACATCCTTTCGTTTCAGGCATGCATAGGTGCAAAAGTCATTGCTAGTGAATCTTTATCAGCAATTAGGAAGGATGTCCTGGCCAAATGCTATGGTGAGATCACACTCTGCTTCTTAGAACATTGTACACTCGACTACTAGTGAATTGATATGCATCATGAGACACACAGCTTCCATATGTTTGGTGCTTTTCTCCTTTCTCAATCATCTGGCAAGGAATATCTACTTGTTTATGTTTTCCCCATATAGAACTCCTAAATTCCAGTGGGGTTTTGTTCCGCAAGGAAAGCTAGTAGATTGCTTACAAGTAACCAGTGCTCGATATTTACATTACAAGCATTTTTTGCTTCTCTATCAATGCAGGTGGCGACATTTCAAGGAAGAAGAAATTGCTCAAGAAACAGGTACATCATAGTGTAATTTCTGAGGTTATAGCGTTGACGCTCTTCATTATATTATGGATAATGGTGCTTCATTACACACCAGTATGAAGAACTTAAAACAGATCAAAATTGTCTGCCATTATAAGCCCCCTGAAAGTTGAACAAAATTTTGAGAAAATTGATCTAATTTTGCTGATAAATGTTGCTGTTCCTAATTATTTATGTACCATTTTTCTTACAGGCTGCAGGGAAGAAAAGAATGAAGGCAATAGGCAAGGTTGATGTACCTCAAGAAGCCTTCATGGCTGTGTTGAAACTTGAAAAGGAAGTACTGTAACCGCATTATAATCTCAATTGAAACAAATTATACAATTTTATTATTGATTAATTTAATAACAAAAAATAAAATAAAAAAAATAATTAAAAAAATTTAGAGTTAATTATCATTACTTGTTACTTGTGTTATAAAACCATAATAACTTTATAAAGAAAAAATTGAAGTCAATTTTTATTTAACATGATGTTGAAGAATTACATTGAAAAAAAAAGTAAAACAAAAAAAAGAAAAAGTTAAAATGTGTTAATTTAGGTTAAATTGTCAAATATAGGTATAGAGATCTAAATAATTTTATAGAAAATAAATTATAAAATTTAAGTTCTAATTAATTTAATGTTGAAAAATGATATTAAAATAAAAATATTCAATTAAAAAAAATTAAGTTAACTTAGTTAATCATCAAAAAATTATGATAATTTCATAAAAAAAAATATATAACTTAATTTCTAATTAATGTAGGATTAAATGATAAGGTTAAGAAAAAAAATAATTTTAAAAGGAATAATTTTTTTAATTAGAGTCAACATGACTAATTTGTAAAACTTATGACCTGGTTTATAAAATTGAAATAACTCTATAGAGAATAAGTCTCTATGAAAAACAAGTTAAAATAAAATATGAATTTTAATATTTAGTAAATCAATTTATAAATAATGAAATTAAAAAAAATGTTATTAAATATTAGAGAATAGAATAAAAAAAAAGCTTGAAATTTAAAAAAAAAAGGTTCTCAAATTTTCAAGGGACAAAGTGAAGATGACTTTCACATTTCATTGCTATAGTTATGTGCTAAGGCCTTTTAGTACATGTTAATATCTTACTTCAATCTTTTAAAAATATTTCAAAGCTAATTTTGAGATGAAAAAAAAAATTTAAGTCAATTCATCAAACTTGTGATTCAATTTATGAAATTGAAAAAAATTTATAAACATAAGCCAAAACAATTTATAAAATTGCATTTTCAACCAACCTAATTTTAAAGAATTAAATTGAAAAAAAATCTACTAAAAAAATCTGAATCGATTGGTTTAATCTGCAACTTGGATCATAATATCAAGATAACTATATGTAGAGAGAAAAAGAAGTCAATTTCCAACTAACTCGATGCTGAAATATTGCATTGACAAAATAAAAAAAAAAAATCAAGTCAACTTAAGTTAATTTGTGAAACCTAAGTCAGAAGACCAATATAACTCCATGAAAAATAAATAAATAAAAACAAATTATAAAGTATAATTCTAAAAAATCAAAATATTAAAAAATAAAAATAAAAATAAAATATTAAATTAAAAAGTAAACAAAAAAGAAATTTGAGTAAACTTAATTAACCTACAAAGACCACAATTCAAGTCATAAGACCGCGACAACCTAGTATAAAAAAAATAAAAAATAATTATTAAGCTTAATTTATAATCAATTTAATGTTGAAAAATAAAATTATAAAAAAAATTAATTTAAAAATGGATAAAAAAGTAACCCAAGTGAACATAACTAACCTGTAAAACTCACAATCCAATTCATAAAATCAAAGTAACTTTATAGAAATCAAGTTAAAATAAATTATAAAATCCAATACTTATTAAAAAACTTTATGGAGAATAAAATTAAAATAAATCCTTAAAATTCACGAGGAATAAAATGAAAAAAACCCTTTTCATTTCACAAATTCAAGGAAGGCCTTTTATTATATACATCCTACTTCTAATTTTTAAGAAATTTCTCGAAATCAATTTTGAGATGAAAGGATATAAAAAATCATTCTCGTCAAATAACTAAACTTGTGATCCAAGTCATGATACCAAAATAATTTTATAAACACAAATTAAAAAAATCATGAAATCTGATTTGTAATCAGTTTAATATTAAAAAAAAACTCCAACTAAAAAAAACTTGAGCCAATCCTATTAAACCTAGGTCAGGAGATCAATATAATTTCTAATAAAATAAATAAATAAAATTTTAAAGTTGGATTTTCAATTAACCGAACATTGAAGTGTGAAATTAAAATTAAAATGCTCAAAACATTGAAGTGTGAAATTAAAATTAAAATACTCAATTAAAAAATAAAAAAATAACTTGAGTTAATCTAACGAATTCATAAAATTCGCGACTTGAGTCATAAGATCCTAATAAATATATAGAAAGAAAATAAAAAAATATGGAGTCTAATTTTCAATTAATTCATTGTTGAATGATGAAATAAAAAAAATAATTTATAAAAAAAATAGAAAATTATATGAGTGGTTAACTTATGAAATTCACATTTAAATAAATATAGGATGAATTTAAAAAAAAAAAGTTATAACATTAATGAAATAACAATTTGTTTTTTTTTAAGGTGAAAAAGTTGGAAATCAGCAGTCCTGGCGAAAGAGGAGGTGCAGCAGCAAAGTCGGCCCTAGCAAGAAGAGGATTTCTTGCAGCAGTAGGTCGGCTAAAGGAGGCTGAAACCTTGCGGTAACTAGGGAGGAAGAAAGAGGAAGTATCCGACAAGTAAATGAAAAGGAAAGTCCAAAGTTAATTAAGAGCTGTTATATGCGGCGAAGAACGCTTCCTTTCCTCTGCCCGGGCATAACTTGGTTTCTGGTTTGAGTTCTTATTTGTGAGAACTATCTTGCGTAAGTTTAGGATTTTCTTCATTTGTCATACTCTTCTTAAGCTCTCCTGAAAGGGTATAGCCAAGATGCCTTGAAGTTTTAACAAGTAAGAAATAAATTATCAAATATTTTTCAGGAACTTTTCTGAACTTCTTTTGTTTTTATCCTGAATCAACCACGTCTGTGTTACTTTGATTAATACGAAAATACAAGGGGCATCCTTTCATGAGCATGGGCCAATATCAAATCATTGCCACAGTGCTTTTCATCATGGTAATGCATTAGATATACCAAAATCTTAATGACCTAATTCAAATCTCACTGCTTACACTATTGGACTTGATGTTTTTTTTTACAAGCAGATGAGGTAGTCGAAAGAGAAGACGAATTCAGGGCTTCCTTTTCAAAGTAGAGTTCGAGAAAGTGTTTGATTCAGTGACTTGGGGTTACTTCAGAATACGAAGACATGGGTTTTTGAAAGAAATGGCTACACTGGATTTCTCAGTGAATCACAACTTCTAGGATACCTATGTTTTATCGATGGGTCCCTTACTTCATAGTTTCATGTTTCCAAAGGAATTTGGTACCCAAGAGATTTTCATAGTTTAAATTATAGATATGACACTTTTCCCTTCCTTTTTGCTACAATTGGGGTATCAGATTAAGATTAAACTATGTAAATTGCCTGACAACGTTATTTATTTACAAATGATAATACATGGTTAGGTTCAAATATATATATATATATATATATATGAATTACGCAATGATTGGTATAATTTGATTGTTGGATGATTTTTAAATTTAATCAAGAGATTTTCAAGACCTAGTTTGATAAGAGAGTTGACTATAATATTCAGTTGATGACCAAAAAGCCTCCAAATTAGATTTATGAAGTTATTTAAACTAATTTTGTTATTTTTTTTTAGATTTTTAGTTTATTTAGGATTTTATATTGCGTTATACTTGAAAATCATTGGTTTTTGAAACTTATTTAAAAAGTTGTGTGTTTTTAAGAAAAACATATTGCTTGAAAAAATAAGTATTCTACAATAAAATTTTATACTAAGGTTTTTCATGTGTATGATTTTATTTGACAGAATTACATGTTGCTTCTATATGATTCAACAAGGAAAAGAAAGGATTAAAAGAATCTCCCTCGATATTGTTGGCTAAATAATACATGGACTCAATCAAACAATTTTTTTATCCATTTTCATGAATCGCAAGATAGGACAAGGGGCAAAGACAACATATGTATTAACACTTAATCAATCACCAATCTCCATTATTATCAAAATAAAGAAAATAATAGTTTAAAACATTTGTCAGCATTCGTGAAAGACGAAAGTGTAACTTGACCACGACGTATATTAGCTAAAAATAAAAGCATATGACATTCAAAAAGTGACTCAAAAGGGCAAATCACATCATTTATAATTTGTATATGACCTTGTAGTTTTCCTTGGTTCTCGAAGTTTAAAAGAGAAGAACAAAAAAGAGAAGGTTGTCATATCAACTTGATCCATCATGTGAACTGGCCACATGATAATACATTCAAAAATTTTATAAAAATTAGAATCTGCATGGCTGAAATTTTTAATAGAGTATTTCAACCAAAAGGCTAACCGATGAAAAGTGACGTTAAAAATCACACTCTAATCTAGAATTTTGGAGTCAAAGATCATATGATTGCATGCTATCAAAATTGATTAGTATAATCCTTTACAAAGAAGGGTAATTAATTGACGCTAAAATTTTATTTTTACCAGGCCGAACCATTCCTAAAGGTTATGATTTGGATCTTTTGATAGATAGCCTACACACCCAAACCAACTAAAAACTCTACCCTAGAGAGACCATGATATGGGATAAAGATGGAAGAGATGATGTACAATCTCAATCTATTTGCAACAGAAAGGACAAAGAGCTTTCTTATAATTAATGATTCTCATCTCAACTAAGAAACCTTTTGTGCAGATACTACTATTTAAAAGAAGCCACATACACATTTATTTTCAAAGGCACAATCCCTTTACAAAGTAGAGTAGGGGAGTGATGATTTTCTGAAACATTAAAACCATAAAAAAGATGGCACCCTAAGGAGACTGTGGAAATATTATGGGATTTGTATATCTTGCTATCTTCATCATTAGAGAAGACAAGACCACATTCCATTTTTGTTATAAAACTTTCACGCATGCAAAGCTCTCAAGATTAAAGGGGTTTTTTTTAAGAAAGATGATTGAGGTATTAGTCAAAGGGGTCTCTTTTAAAAAAGATTGATTAAGGTATTAGTTGGGTTATGAACTTCTGCAATGCTTAATGATTGCTGTAAAGAGAGGTTGTAAAGCCTAGAAAATATGAACTAGAGAGCGACTGTGGAGCCTAGCTAGGAATTGATCCAGAACTTGATGTTTCTCCCATCACCCACCTTGAACCCGACATTGGATTGGAGGAGAGCGATTATGCTACGTTTTAAGGAAATTACAGATACCATGCCACATCAAGTTGGAGATAAAGAACCTATAAACACGGGAAGACCATTTATAAAATGTGGCCAGTACTTTCATAGGATAATTTCTTGCCAACCTCCTACCACTCCTTTATCAAGTTTCCAAAGCCATTTAAACATCAGAGCCAAATTTTTGTTGTGAGTAGATCTCAGCCCGAGACCTCTAAGGGGCTTACTCTCAATTACTTTGTGTCAAACAACCTTACAAATACCATGTGAATTTGAGGTTCCCTTCTAGAGAAAACAATGGTTAATGTAAGATATGGCTTTTGTAATACCCTTTGACATAGTAAAAACAAACATATAGTATAGAGGTAGAGAGCTTAAGACTAATTTAATAAGATATATCCTTTCAGTCATGCTCAAAAACTTCCCTTTCTATATGCTTAACTTTGCTTTGATTATGGACAATACAGGTTTCCAAATGAAGAGCCTATTTAGATTAGCACCAAGAGGCATCCCAAGGTATCTGACTGGAAAGGTGTCACCATGATAGAAAATTGTGTTAGCCAACCTGAAGTGTATTCGTTATATAAGTAAGCTTTTATAAAAACTAACTTTTAGTCCTGAAATAATCTCAAACCAGTATAGGATCCTCTTGGCATATAGAAGAGAGGAATAATCATTTGGCAAGAAAATCAGAGTATCATCTGCATAGTGCAAATAGGTTATGTGATGTCCTGAAGAAGTCTGCAAGCCTTTATAGTAACTTGAATCTGATGCTTTATTAAATAAAATTGTTAGCCCCTAAATTGTTATGTTAAAAATGAAAGCAAAGAGGAGGTCCCCTTACTTGAGACCTCTCTTCTTATTGAATTCTCTATTAGAAGAGTCGTTAACCAAGATGACCAATTTAGTTGTGGACAAACATTCAAAAAATCAGTTTCCTCTAATGAGAGCCAAAATCATATAGCCTATGATAGAATCGATATGCTCCCATAAAATCAAGTTAAAGGCTTTATCAAAATCTACCTTTAGCAAAAACCTATAGTCCTTCTTACTACGAATACTATGGACAACCTCATTTTCTATCATGAACCCATCTAGAATCTAATGCCCAGTAATGAATGTAGACTAGTTTACATTTATTATAAATGGCAGAACTCTTCAGAGCCTAGAGGATAAGAGTTTTGCCACTATTTTATATAACACATGAATCAAACTAATCGATCAAAATTAGAAGAATTTGCTCAACCCTTTAGTCTTTAAAATCAAAGTCACAAAGGATGAGTCGATTTCTTTTGGTAATTTACATGTTTTGAAAAAAAATTTGACTATCACAAAAATATCAGAGATGATAAGATTTCATGCTTTTTTATAGAAGGAGAAGGTGAAACCGTTAACACCGGGAGCTTTTAAATCATCACAATCCTATACAACTTGTTTCATTTCCTTTAATAAAGGCAGTCTTTCTAACTAAATTGATCTAGCTTTTGAAATTTTAAAGAACCTCGAGCCTTTTATTTTAATTTTTCTGCAATATGGTTTGGCAAACAAAGTTGAGAAGAAGCTGATATCACCCTTTTTTATGTTATTTAAAGAGACTAAAAATATATTATTTTATTCAATGTTACTGATATGGTTGCGACCATTCCTTAAACTTGCTAAAAGGTGGAAAAAACAAGTGTTTTTATCCCCAATTTCGCACCAGTTTTGGAGGGATTTTTGCCTCCACATATCCTCAACCTTCTTGTTAACCTCACAAAGCTCAGAGTTTAGATTCTTGAGCTTGTTTTTTCAATCTAAGATAGGAGACACACCTCTTTTAAATCTTTGATGGTTGTGATGAAGTTCTGAATGTTCACAAGTTTTGAATTTTGATTACCAAAAGTGGATTTGTTCTATTATCTCAGTCGTTTCCCTAGAGTTCCTAGTTTCTTTATCAATCTATAGTCACTTGGAAATTCCTTGCAGCTATCAAACTAAAAGATCTCAAAATCAACTGAAAATAAATGGTATGACAACCAACAGCTTATGAAGCGGAAAAGCTTTCACCCCCAATCCACCTTTAGTGTCTGAAGAAGCAATTGACAATGATAAGACATCCCTCTAGGACAGTGACAAAGTGATAAGAATGGAAACTAAAGGTGGAACTTTAGAGATGCAAATGTCTTATCTATATAGTTTATAGAACCCCCCCTAAACAAAGTGAAATAGTGGCCTTTCAGTTTGAATTCAATCAAAGCATAATCAAACAGGAAATTATGGAAAACAACTGACCCTGAATAATTAATGTAGCCACTACTTGTCTCATGAGCATGAAGAGTTCCATTGAAATCACTTCTCACCATCATTGTCTCATGATCATGTAGCCGCATAGGCTAATCCATTGCCCATCAAATTTTATAAAATTAACCTTAAAGATAGAGTTATCATATATCACTATAATCCCTCTTCATTTGCCTACAAACTCTAGGCAAACCCATTTAATAGTTACAATATTCCATAAATTTCTGATAAAGGAATCACAACAGTTATTTTTTCTTATTTCTAATAGAAAATAAATATCAACATTACTGTTGAGTAACTTATTCCTGTTGAAATATCATTTGTTCGACATACCCAACCCATAACTATTCCAAGCAAAGATATTTATAGATAGAGCAAAACTAAAACAGATCAAAACTTAGTAGGGTGAGGAACTTACAACTGATTGGTTGATATCTACTCGTTTGCTTCTCTATCAATATTCCCCCGAACTCCCTCTTCATACCCTATAAGATTTTAGAAGATTCCCAAGCCTAGAGCTGCTGCATCATATAACATTTCCTGAGTCTTATTTTCTCTATCAAAACCATTAACTTGATTATTCTCATAGGTTGTCTGGAACTGAACATTTTCTTGCTTAATCCCTAAATTGAGGGAATCAGAAGAAATACCTTTCTCAATAGTGTTAGCTATACTATTACTAGCTTGCAACAGTTTTAGTTTCCTTGTTTTACTTGTAGCATTCCTATTATTTTCCTTGACCACTTTTGAGAAGGCCTGTTGGCTACACTGAGAGCTCTAAGTCTTTGGTAGACGAGCCTATATATTATTAGTCTCTATATCCATAGATGCATGGTTAGAGGTAATATCTTCATTTTTATCAGTAGTTGATTTAATAATAAGGGATGAGTCATTGTCTTTTAGAGATATGTTTCTATAAAAGTCAGGTACAACATCTAATATGCCACTATAAGTCAAAGCATGTCTGTCTTTCTTCATTTTCTTCCTTTTTTTATATATATATTTAAAGCCAAGTCTTCTTTCTTTCTTTTTTTTCCTTTAGTTCTATTTCCACCACTTCTTAGGGCTCTGCCAGGTCACATATAAAATCAGAAAAGGAGTTCTGGAATTGGTTCTAGTCTAAATTCAAGATTTTGGCTATTTTGGATAAGGGCTTTAATACTTGCGCTAAAGAAGTGTTAAGCCCTATTATATATGGGTTTATAGCCTTGTTGATTAGTCTTGTTCCTTTCACCTAGTCTGTAATGCCTTTTTTTACAAGGTCTACTCTAGTAATTGAATGTGTTGTTATCACTGTCGGCTACTTTTTGCATGTTTTCCTTTAATTTGTTATCGTGTGGCACTATAAAGGGCGGATAATATATAGTAGCATGTAGTTGCTAATCTTGAAAATTGTATCAATATGATCTAAGTTGTTTGTTGCTCCAGGGTGCCTTTGAGAAATGATAAGAGAGAAATCGCTCTTCGTATCCATCTTTTGTTACTCTGTAGCATATCTACCTTCGTATAGTACATAATATGAGATGATATCTTGATTCTAGATTTTCTTCTTGTTGTAATACATTGAACTTTTTCATAGCAAGAAAGGTTTATTAGACCTATCTTTATATAGTATCAAAATAATAATCCAGTTTATTTAATTTTGATTTAACATCTCTAATTTACTTTAACTCAAAGTGATGACCTTTCCTTTCATTAATTAAACTATTTTAAGAATTAGAGGTGTTTTAAATTCAAAAGCTTTTTGAATCACCATACCAAATGTGATGTCTTTGGCATTTAAATACACAATTATATTATGGGAAAAATAAAAAAGAAAAGAGAGAGAATTAATTATTGAAGGCATAATACAATGTTTTAGTATATTAGCTCGTGCTTTGCAGCAAGTTAATGATAAAAAAATTTCACATATAAAAAAAATATAAAAAGTCTAGAAAATATATTAAATATTTTGGGTGAAGCGGTAAAACCAGATCCAGTAGTATTAGATCTGATGGCCAAAATTTTTAGAAGCAGCTGGGTCTGGTTAGGTAACCAGACCTAATACTATTGAGTTTTGGTGGCAATAAAACTTAATAATGTTATTGGGTTTTACTTAGCAATAAAACCCAATACCTTTAGGATTGGGATGCGGAACCAAACTTACCAACCTTGAATTTGATACCAAGTTAAATTCAACATTTTTTTACTTAAAACACAAAAAAATAATGTCTTTTTGTGCTATAATATCATCCACAGTATAATTATTCTTTGTCTGCTATACAATAAGTTTATGTTTATAATACATATACAATATTTTTCATATTTTTTTAAAGTATAGTATGATGTATGCATATGTAGTTTAAGATTCTATGGATAATAGTTAACAAGCTCTTAAGAATTGGGTGAGATTCTACTTCAAGAAAAAGATTCACGGGATTCCTCTCCATTATAGCCCAGCATGACATGTTTAGAGCTAGTCTCATAATACTTAATGAAGTTTTTCCAGCTTGACAGAAACCTCATTATTACAGGAGGATAACTAAACATGTCAAGCTGGCCAATAAGACAAGGTACCGTTTTTGGAATCTTTCAGCATAATTTATAATTCAAGAAATATAAACCAGCTGCCATCCCCCCCTTCATTCCTTATGCTATCAAAGAATTTGACTCTCTTTTTTTTACATGGAGTTGTGGGAGGGAGCCATCAGCCATGCTTTCTTCCTTTTCAGTTTCTTCCATTCGATGGTAACATATTATTGCTTTATATGACAATAAATAACTTTATTAACTAAGCTATTAATTTAGTTGACAATCATACAAATACAATTTTTTTCTTGGCCGAGAATACATTAGCAAAATAACAAGAACCAATCAAAAGAGACCCTGGAAAATACAGGCTAAAAAACAACAGTAAAAAACTCCAGCTCCAATTGATGCCTTTTCCAGGAAATCAACAGTGAACGGTACCATGGAAGGAGAGTCACCTGCAAGTCCCCGAAAATAGCATCTATAACTTCATCAGAAATTGTCTTTGACATTCTAGCTAGCTCCAGGTCAAGGTGTTGGATATAGCAGTTGCGTGATAGATGGATTTAATAGCGTTCTTAGTCTTAGGTATATTTACATCACAACTTAAAATATAAATAAAAATAAAATAACATATCAATCTTTTTTTTCTATAAAATAATAAAATTTATGAATTATATAAAAGTTAAAAATATTCATTTTCTATTATATATATATATATTTTCATGTCATTTCTTTTTAGAATATTATTATATTTTAAAAACAATTATTTAAATATTAAAAAATATTCATTTCTATCAAAAAAAATCTCTTGAAAATATTAATCACAAGTAACCTTAACCTACCAAATATCAAATATAAGCTATTAATCATTTAAATTAGAAAAAATAAATAAAATTGTTAAGATGAATTAATTACCAACTATCTAATCCAAAAACTTTATTCTTGGACTTTTTGGTTTTTTTTGGATTCCATCAAAGGTAATTTTATTTTTACTATCTATGTACAATAATTAAATGTTATCTTGAAGCTTTAACGGAGAGGAAACATAAAAGTAAAAGTCAGTTAACTAGCAACCAGAAAGGTTTTCCTTTCCATTAATCTCTTAAAACAAGGTCATATGGCCTTTTACATCATATATATATATATAGACACACACACACACTTAGAATAAATAAAAATACAATGTATACTTTAAAATTTTGCTTTGCGCATATTTATAAATCGCATTGCGTCCATTTCCTTCTACAGTAGTCAGGCCTTGAATATTGTAGGGAAAAAGAGCTAGTCAAAAAGGAGTAGCAGTTGCTAGCTAGTCCTAGCCCTCTAAAAACCATGGCTTCTCTTCCACCCAACCCAGTACCAGTGGCATACCAAGGAGGCTCAGCATCAGTTCCTGACTGGTTAAACAAGGGTGATAACGCATGGCAAATGATATCAGCCACCCTTGTTGGCCTCCAAAGTGTGCCGGGACTTGTAATCCTCTATGGAAGTATTGTGAAGAAAAAATGGGCAGTCAATTCAGCTTTCATGGCCTTATATGCTTTCGCTGCTGTTGTACTCTGCTGGGTGGTTTGGGCCTACAAGATGTCTTTTGGAGATAAGCTCTTGCCCTTTTGGGGTAAAGCAGGACCTGCCTTAGGCCAGAAGTTTTTAATCAAGCAAGCTGCACTGCCTGAGACAACACAGTTTTATGATAATGGTGAAGTGGAGACTGCAATGGTTACACCATTTTATCCCATGGCTTCCATGGTTTGGTTTCAGTGTGTGTTTGCTGCAATCACTCTTATTCTTTTGGCTGGATCAGTCCTTGGAAGAATGAGTTTTAAGGCTTGGATGGCTTTTGTGCCACTATGGCTAACTTTCTCTTACACTGTTGGAGCCTTTAGCTTGTGGGGTGGTGGATTCTTGTTTCACTGGGGTGTCATGGACTATTCCGGTGGCTATGTTATTCATCTTTCCTCAGGAATTGCTGGCTTGACTGCTGCCTACTGGGTTAGTTCTTTTATCTTCTTCTTTTTCCTATGCTCTTTCTCTTGGAGAGTATGTACATATGCCTTAATGTAAATTATAGGTACAAAATGCATGTTAGGTCTATCTTTTTTTTTTTCATGTATTTGAACTTTCACTGCTCAGTTAGAAATTTCTTGCTTCCTTGGAAAATATTGCGTAGATCTTTTCTTGGTACAAGAACATTTTCAGTGAATATTTAATCTCTAAGTTCTTCAGATCCTTGAGTTAATTGTTTTTGTGATTTAAGCAGAAATTTACCAACCTCTTTTTCTGTAATATTTAGAGGTTATATTTCTAAAAGTTTAGATGATGTTAGTTCATCGCTAAAAGATAAAAGCTTCTTCATTCCATGTTCAGTATTGAAACATGAGAAAAATGTCACTAATAGTAGCATAGCCCATCCATGAATATATTTTTTTTCTCTCTCAATCAGAATGAATATGAGAGCAAAATTTTAGTAGAATATTTTTCCACTCTGCTAAAAGAAATCTTGAGCATCGAATTCATCTATGTTAACTAAATCGTGTATATATAGTAGAAGTAGCTCAAGAAACAGGTAAGCTCTCTCTTAAATTACTAATTTAGTTAGTTTTAGAGGTTCATCACCTTTATGGCAAGAAATGAAATAATCATGAAGATTAGTATAAATAACAAATTATAATTCAGGATCAATATTTTTTTATAAATGGCCAAGAATAGTATAGTGTGTGTACATAAAAATTATAATAGACTATTTTTGTTTTGTTCTTGTAATTTCTTCCATGATATGAGGAGAATATATATATATATATTAATTGGTGGGATGGTGAGAGATTTTCCTTGTAAATGATGCAGGTAGGTCCAAGATCAACAAAGGATAGAGAGAGATTTCCACCAAACAATGTGCTGCTAATGTTAGCAGGGGCAGGGTTGCTATGGATGGGATGGGCTGGATTCAATGGTGGAGATCCATACACAGCCAATATCGACTCTTCCATGGCTGTCCTTAACACTAACATTTGTGCAGCTACTAGTCTTCTTGTATGGACCTGGCTAGATGTCATTTTCTTCAAGAAACCTTCTGTCATTGGTGCTGTTCAGGGCATGATTACTGGCCTTGTTTGCATTACCCCTGGTGCAGGTATATAGTTCCTACGTCTTCTTCTTTTCCAGTTGAAGAGATGCTTTTCAAGATCTTGTTCAAATGAAAGGCATTGACTTTTTTATTGGACTTGGAGCTAGAATTAATTATTCAATAATCTCTTTCTATTTGTGTGCCCTTACTTAACAAACTTGATAGTATAATTTAACTTGAAGAATTATTTCAGAAGTTCTAGATTTTTGTTCATAAGTCCCATTTTATTGGGATGGGAAGGAACAAAGAAAAGGGTAGAGCTATCTCAAGAAATAATTTAATTCAATATATAGACTCTAAAAATAAATAAATAAATTTGGGGGTAAGACAGGACATGGAGGATCAAACATTAAGGCTTGTTTTTAGGGTTATAGACTGAAGATATTGGGCCATATCTATTACATAGATGATGATGATATTAACCCATATTCGTTAAATAATTAGTTTTACAAGAGATACATATTATTTCACCTTGGTTTCATAGTCATATATAGTGATAAACCATAAGGAAATTAATAGATTATATTCTAACGTCCTTCGAAGTTTTTTTACGGATTTTTGTAGTCCTAAATCTGGTTTCACGGGTTAAAAAATCACTGATTTTATAGCATTGTCTTCAGGTTTTATAATTTGTATATTTTTCAGGTCTTGTGCAAGGATGGGCTGCCATAATCATGGGAATTCTATCCGGTAGTGTTCCATGGTTCACCATGATGATTGTTCACAAAAGATGGACACTAATTCAAAAGATTGATGACACTCTAGGTGTGTTTCACACCCACGCTGTTGCTGGCCTTCTAGGAGGAGTCTTAACAGGCCTTTTTGCAGAACCTCAGCTATGTGCACTATTTTTGCCGGTGACAAACTCAAGGGGAGGTGTCTACGGTGGATCCGGTGGAATCCAAATACTCAAACAACTCGCTGGCGCTGCTTTCATAATTGGATGGAACCTTGTTGTTACATCAATTATTTGTGTAGTGATAAACCTTGTGATACCATTGAGAATGTCTGAGGAACAATTGCTTATTGGGGACGATGCTGTGCATGGTGAAGAGGCTTATGCATTGTGGGGTGATGGAGAAAAGTACGATTCAACCAAGCATGGAGATACCACAGAGGAATTTACTATGGAGCCCATGGCATCAACTCAAGTCGTGTAGAGAAGGAGACGGCATTATATTAATTGCTTGATGATTAATTTACTTCAAGAAACGTTTGAGGTAAATTAGACCTTGTGATTGTATTTCTTGTCTGGCCTTGTATGAAGACTTTGTGTTGTAACTTGTTGACATTTTGCGTATTTGGTTTTGTTTTTTATTGTATATATAGTGTGCATTTTGATAATTTTTTAATGGGCATGGAAACCAATCTTATCGCGACTTGTTAATAGATTTTGATTCATATGATAAAGAAAGCATCTTGTATTTCATGCATATTATATACACCGTATTAGAGACTATACCTTAATATATACTCTTTCACATCACAAGTTAACAAAAATTAAGATGTGAGAGGGTTTTAATGTGCAAAAGCACTGTAGGTACTCTAACATTTCATTGTGGATTTATATAATTAATTTTTTTTAGATGATTTGATCCTTTTACAGTTAATTTGAAGGTTTTTTCAAAATTAACATGAAAAATTAACTTACATCATTTTGCTTTTAATGGATAGATTTTTAGTCTTTGTGGTTTTTTAAAATTCATGGTAGGTTTAAAAGTTCATTTTCGTTATTTTTTTAGTTTCTAATTTAAAAAAAAAAACATTGAATTCTAATAATAAAAAAAATGTTAATTGACACATATTCCAACTAAAAAATAGTTAATCTTAGTGTTAATAAGTTTTCTTATATGAAAAGAATTTCATTAGAGTATACTTTCATCTTAAAATCACTTAAAAAATTAGATTTAATATCTGGAATTTTGTTGATTTTAGATTTTTTTTTTATTTTTAATAGATTTACAATGTATTTAGAGGCATAATTGGATTCCCTTAGATCTTTGAGATATTTTTAGATATTTTCGATAAAAAAAAAATAACTTGAAATAGATTTTTAAATATAAAACAATCCTAAATAGTAAATATTTAGGTTATAAATAATAAATTATTTATTTAATTTACTAAAATAAATAAATCCCAAGCATGTGGGTCTAAGATGATATGCCCATGCACTTGAGGTTTTTTTATTTATTATTAAGGTCTAAACATGTTAAGTAGTAATATCACATGCCTAACACTTTGCATACCTAACATTTTTTTTTGTTATTTAATGTAATTTTTTTCCCTTGATCTTAAAAAAGTTTATTTCTTTGTTAATTTAAAAGTATATTTTTATTGAACCATTTTTAAAATATAATCTTTTATAATTTATATAAAATTAATTTTATTTTTTTGTTATTTCAATCTCACGAATCTAATGTGTTTTTTTAATGGTTTTTTGGTCCTTTAAATGTTTTATAAAAAAATCATCTTTTATTATTTAAATATTTTTCTTTTTTATTTCAATTTAATAAAATGACTCTTTTTGGCATTTAACTTTTAAAAAAATGTGTGCCTATCCTTTGAAAAACATGTTATTTGATACACAAAAAAAAGTCACACCTACACAATTGTCACATGATTCAAAAAACAATACATAATTTAAAAAATAATCTTATTGATAAAAACTTAGTAAGAGTGCATGACCCAAATAGCAGGTTCGACAGGTTAATCCTAATTTATTCAAGTATTTTTTTATCTTATTTTATCAAATATTTATTTTATTTATTTTATTATTTAATATTGGTTTAATTAAGAATTAAGTTTTATAATTTTTTTATTTTTTATAATATTATTATGGTCTCAAGATGTAGATTTCAAGTTTGTCTAATTAATCTGAGTTAATTCAAATTGATCCATTATGTTATTATTTTAATATTTAAAAAAAATACATTATCTAAAATGTTATAGTTTCAATATTTTTAAAAAGATTCGTTTAATATATTATTATTTTAATATTAAAAAAATATCATTATTCAATATTCAATATATATTTAGAGTTTAAAGCTACGATTAAATTTTAAAAAATCAACATTTAAATATTTTTTAACTCTTAATATTAAGAATTTGACTCCATGAAAAAAAAAGCAAAGAAACTGTAAAATTAGCTTATTTTTGAAATAAACGGAAGTGTATCTAGTAAAAACGATGTATTGCTTCCTAAGCAACAAAAGAAGCTCGAAGAACCTAAACTTAAATATTCCTGTTCCATTCAGTCAAAAATGGATTTTGCGAGCACTTGCTATATATATATATATATATATAATTACCATCCCGGGTAAAATAGCCTCCATAGTTTCCACGAGTATCAACACAGTCCTTTTCTGGAATGGTCTTCGCTTTTTCTTATTCTTGTTATCGTTTCTACCCAAACCTGGAAGAGAAGTTATTGGAGGCCAAGACCCAGTCTATTCATTGTAATGGTTTATTTACTAATTTGCCCTTGAAAAAAAAAAGCAATGAATTAAGTTTAGGAGTGAGGTTGTCTTTTCACAATAGCACATTTATCTTTAACATATTTATTGGATGAGATTACATTTGTTTATCTTTCTATATTAATACTCAGTAAAATTATAACTTCACCCCTAGAATAAATAATGATATTGATTGGGGGTGCTTTTGCCATTTTATTTTTTTTCAGAATGCTGCAATTACTTTAGTGCCTTTGAAGACAAAAACAATACAATTCTCTTATAAGGGTTTTTTTTTATAATTTTACATTAATTTTATTATAGATTAGGAGGTTATTTAGGGGTAATATTATAATAGTTCTATATTTAATATTATTTAAAAAACAACATGTTAGCACGTGAATAAACACCAACATGTGAACAATCCATGTGGCGTTTAAACTATATATGTGAGGTTGTTTGATTACTAAATACCGTCTTCGGTTATAATATTTAAAAGATGTTGGAGCCCTTTACACAATAACAAGACATGTATATCATGATTGTTGTTGGTTTATCCCCGACGAGCATTTCTTTTCTTTTTTTTTCTTTCTCATCTCTTTAATTTTTGCACTAGTTCTTGCAAAATTTCATAACAAACTTTTCAATTTTTTTTTCTTCTATGCTTTTATTTATTATTTTTTTATTTTAGAAAAAGCTATAAAATTATAAATGACTTTCAAATTCAACCCCTACTTTTTTTAATCTATAAAAACATTTTAAAATTATATTTTTTTATGTCACTCCCTATCATTTTTAAATATATAAATAATCTATCAAATTACAAATATTTCTTATTTTCAACCCTATGATGTTTTTAATTTTTTAAATTTAGTCTTTATTCTTCTAATTGCTATTTATTTTTTTTGAATCATTTTCAAAATTGATTTTTTTTTAAATCTCATCCTTTTTAGATTTTTTTTCATATCAAATTTTTTTTCCTCATTCTTTTTGTTGCTATTTTTTTCTTTAGCTTTTGCATTTTTTTATTGATATTTTG
This sequence comes from Populus euphratica, assembly GCF_000495115.2. Lineage (NCBI taxonomy): Eukaryota > Viridiplantae > Streptophyta > Magnoliopsida > Malpighiales > Salicaceae > Populus > Populus euphratica. Next base: position 99,590 of record NW_011500054.1, on the reverse strand, counting down.
TTACTAGTTTTATCATTCAAAATTAAATTGATTAAAAACTAAGTTTCTTAATTTAACCCGAGTTTAAGATTCTATGGGCTGTGAGTTTTAGAGACTATACCTTGTTGAGTAGGTTCATCCGATTTTGCTTTTTTTTTTTAAGGTGATGTTTTTTTTATTTTTTTAATTCTATTATTTTTTTCAATTTCCTACCTTTCTTTTTCATTTTCACTCCTTATCATTTTTAATCTATAAAATTATAAATATTTTTAAATTTCAACCTATATGATTTTTTATATATTTCAAATTTAATTCTTATTATTTTAATTACTATTTATTTTATTTGGATTCATTTTTTAAATTTTTTTTCTTTCAACTTTCATCCTCCTTAGGTTTTGCTTATCAAATTTTATCCTCACTTTTTTCTTCTCTTTTATTTTTTTGCTTTTGTAAGTTTCTTTTTCATAATAAGTTTTCACTGATTTTATTCTTTAAAAATAAATTAATTGATTGTTGATCTTTTTATTTGAATTCAAGTCTAAGTTTTTACGAGTTGTGATTTTTAAAGTATAGATCAAGTTTAAGAGGTTTGTCTAGATTTGTTTGTGTTGCCTTTTATGAAAAAAAAGTTATCATTTTTTTTATGGTTTTTCTTTTGTTAAGCTGGCTCTTACAATTTTATTTTATTTTAATTTCATCCCATATAAATTATCTATCAAAGTATAGATGTTTTTCAATTTCACTCCTATAATTTTTTAATCATTCAAATTTGATCTTAATTCTGTTAATTGTTATTTATTGTATCTTGAATGATTTTAATTTTTGTCAAATTTTATCCTTGTTGTAATTTTTTCTATTAAACTTTATTCTCATTCTTTTTGTTTTTATGTTTTATTTTTCTATTGGAGGTTTTTTAATTCATATTTATTTTCACAAATTCATCTTTCAAATTTAAATTTATCAAGAGTTAAGCTTTTTGATTGAATTCATATCTAATGCTTCACGAGCTACAAGTTTTAAAGATTAAATTAGGTTTAGGTGATTCACTTAACTTTGTTTGTGTTTTTTTTTTAAATTGGGGTTTTATCATATTTTATCCTCTCTTTTTTTCTGTATATGTTTAAGATTTTATTTTATTGGGTTGTCCCTATAAAACTTTTTTTTTTATTTTACCTCTTATCAATTTTTTTTATCTATAAATAATCTATCAAATTATAAATATTTTTCAATTGCATCCCCTATTATTTTCTAACCTTCTAAATTTGGTGTTCATTCTTTTAAATGTTATTTATTTTGTTTGAGATCATTTTTTTTTCAAGTTTCATCATTTTTAGATTTTTTCTCTCAAATTTTATCCTTAATCTTTTTTTTGTTTTTTGTAATTTTGTTTTTGCTTTTATAAGTTTTTGAAATTAATATTTTTTTCAATGATTTCATATTTCAAAATTAAATTAGTTAAGAGTTAAGCTTCTCTATTAAACTCGAGTATATAATTTAACAAATTATAAGTTTTAGAAATTAAATTAAGTTTAGGAGGTTCATCTAAGTTTACGTTGTTGTTTTTAAATTTTTTAATTGATTTTTTTTGGAGTTTTTCTTTGTTTTGTTTTCTTTATTTTTCATTTTATTAGTATATTGAATTATTTGATAATTACAATATGATTATATTTGGTTCTTTTTTTTTTGTTATGTTTTTCTTGATGGTTATTGTATTTTTTTTTTCATATTATTTAACTTGCCAATTGAACTGATAAATTGGAACCTAAATTTTTTTTACCTTAACATTGTTTTATGGCTTAAAAAATTTTGTTCAATGAAGTGTGAGCTATAGATTTAGTAGTATAAACTAAAAGATTTGGTGTTTCTACTATTTACCACCTCACAAAATATTATTCATTTTTATGATTTTTTTTGCCCTTTTTTTCTATATTTATATTTATTTTTCTAATTTTATATTTCAAACTTTAGTTTATTAAAAATTGAGTTTCATAATTTATTGTAGTTTGTGTTATATGTAGTTAGTTCGATCTCATAACTGTATCATAGGTTTGACAAATTAACTTGGTAGACTCGAGTGTTTTTTTTATTTTCATTGATATTTTTTTTAATTTCATCATTAAGCATTAAATTGATTAAAAATTAGGCTTCATGATTTATTTTGATTTTACTTTCTATGAGGTTATATCAATCTCATGACTCAAATTGCGAATTTGACAAGTTAACTTAGTTAACTTGCGTTTTTATTTTTGTCTTTTTTATATGATATTTTTTTTAATCTCATCCTTCAACTTGAAGTTATAAATTAGATTTTATGATTTTGTTTTAACTTGTTTTTTATGAAATTATTTTGATCGTATGACTTGAGTTACGTGTTTTAATTTGAGTAAACTCATTTTATTATGTCCTATTTTTATATTATTTTTTTATAGCTTTTGATCTTTAACAATGAATTTATTGAAAATTTAATTTTATAATTTATTTTGATTTATATTTTATTAAATTATCAGAGTTTCGTAAACTTAATTATAAATTAGACAAATTCACCTAAATTAAACAAATTCACCCAAATTAATTCTGGTTACACCTAAATTAAACAAATTCACCCAAATTAATTAATTCTCGTTATTTTTTTAACTTTTAAATTTATCAAGTTTTTAACTTTTAAATTTATTAAGTTAATTAAGAGACATCATATTAAACTCTGCATAATTTAAATCTTTTTATTAGACAGATATAAACAATGACAATTTTTTTTTCAAAATAATTTTAATCCGAACTCTGGATAACGATGTGGTAAATAAATAAAAATAACTATAAAATGAGCTATAGTCACATGCATTCGGTCTTTCTTCTCTCCCTCGCTCCCTCCCTCCCTCTCTCTCTCTCTCGGAATTGAACAGAACTAAACTTCTCTTTTATGTCTCCTCCTCGACAAAACCTCCGCCTCCGCCTCCACTCTCCGCCGCCATTCTCCTTCTCACTCTCTCCCTTCGACCTCACTTACTACACTAGAAAAATTAAACAGACATAAAAGCAAAGTTCCTTTCTTTTTAAGCTTATTATCAGCAACATAGCAATTTGGGAAAATTCATCAACTCATCCATGAATGCTCCAATAATTGGTCAGCTCTCTCTCCCTCTCTCTCTCTATCTCCTGTCATTTTTTATTTATTTTATTTCTGGGTTTTCTTTTTTGTACACAAATATTATGTTTTACCAAATTTATTGTGTCGGGTTTTATCGAAAAGATCCACTGCAAGGAGATTTTCCAGAAGTGATAGAGGAGTATTTGCAACATGGGCTTATGAAATGTATTGCTTTTAATCGTCGCGGCACGCTTCTTGCTGGTATGTGATTAAAACTTTATGCTTTTAAATAATGTAGGTACTAGCAGCTAGATAAACTATTGTGGGTGTTGCTTATTTTTGCTAGTTTGATTGTTCTTTAATAAGGTCTTTGATAAGGAAGCCATTTCTTGCTGCCTGTTCTTTTATGCCGTATTTATTTTTATCGATTTTAATTTTAGCGACTTGTAGAAATGTGTGTATTTTTATCGATTTTAATTTTAGCTACTTGTAGAAATGTGCGTGTATTGTTCCAAGATATTCTGATTTCCTAATTGCTTCTATCTTCTTTCAGCTGGATGCACTGATGGAAGTTGTGTTATTTGGGACTTTGAGACCAGGGGAATTGCAAAAGAGCTCCGGGATAAAGATTGTGTTGCTGCCATAACAAGTGTCTGTTGGTCGAAGTATGGTCATCAAATTCTTGTGTCTGCTGCTGACAAATCACTAACACTTTGGGATGTTGTCAGTGGAGAGAAGATTACTCGAATTACTCTTCAGCAAACCCCACTACTAGCTCGGCTACATTCTGGATCCTCTACTCCGTCTCTCTGCCTGGCATGCCCACTTTCATCTGCTCCCATCATTGTAGATTTAAACACAGGAAACACCACTTTGCTACCGGTTACAGTAGCTGATGTGGACAATGGACTTGCCCCACCATCACGTAACAAGCCCACAGATGGTCTCCCTTTCACTCCCACTGCCGCATGCTTTAACAAGTGTGGGGATCTGGTTTATGTGGGAAATTCCAAAGGAGAAATACTTATAATAGATCCCAAAAGCATCCAAGTGCATGCCATGGTTCCCACTCCCGGTGGTGCTGTGATTAAGAACATAGTTTTCAGCAGAAATGGACAGTTTCTTCTTACAAATTCAAATGACCGGACAATTAGGATATATGAAAATCTTCTTCCTCTTAAAGATGGTATCATGGCTTTAGAGGACCTGAACAAGACTCTTGATGAGGTAGCTGGTGTTGAGAGAATGAAGGTTGTTGGATCAAGGTGCTTAGCACTTTTCCGGGAATTCCAGGATATCATCACCAAAGTGCACTGGAAAGCGCCTTGTTTCAGTGGTGATGGGGAATGGGTTATTGGTGGTTCTGCGAGCAAGGGAGAGCACAAGATCTACATATGGGATAGAGCTGGACATCTTGTAAAAATCCTTGAAGGTCCAAAAGAAGCATTGATTGATTTAGCCTGGCATCCTGTTCACCCTATTATTGTCTCTGTTTCATTGACTGGCTTGGTTTATATTTGGGCTAAGGACCATACTGAGAACTGGAGTGCATTTGCCCCAGACTTCAAAGAGCTAGAGGAAAATGAAGAGTACGTGGAACGTGAAGATGAATTTGATCTGATACCTGGAACTGAAAAGGTAAACACAAACAGGCTGGTTGAGCAAGTCTTCCGTCCATTTCTATGTTTCTCAAAATATATGTATGATTGCAGGTAAAAGAATCAGATATTAATCAAGATGATGAAGTTGATATTGTAACAGTGGAGAAAGATGCTTTCAGTGATTCAGATGTGTCTCAAGAAGAACTGTGTTTTTTGCCAGCTACCCCTTGTCCTGACGTTCTTGAGCAACAATATAAGTGTGTGGGAAGTTCTTCGAAGCTGATGGATTCAAATAATTCTGGTTCCCCGCTTTCTGAAGAAGCTGAACAAAATGGACAAGCAACGAACCATGCATCAAGTCCTCTTGAAGGTAGCGCCAGGCCTATCTTTAAAGATTTTTTAAGCGGTGATTCTTGTATAACTAATGATTATGCTGTGAGGTTTGTCAATATTCTCGATTCATACCATGAACTGGGATTCAAGATTTATCTTAAAACTCTTAACATTTTCCATATACCTGATTTGTTGATAATTGTAAAACACAGTATACTTGTCTTCTGGGAAAATGCTGTCTGTGTATGATAGTTGACTTTGGTTAATCAGTTTTTTTTTTAACTCTTTAGGCTTTTGGTGTTAAGAGTCTTTAAGCAAGTTGACTCTGAGTGTTCTATGTTAGTCTATTTGTTTAATTGATGACTAGCTCTTATGTTGCAATGGATTCTCTTACAGAGGACACGGGAGGGACACGCATGAAGAGAAAACGGAAACCTTCTGAAAAGGGGTTGGTGTTGCAGGCGGGGAAGGTCGGGAAACCATTGAAATCTTCTGGTAGATTGTCAAAATTAAAAAGTAAACCTGATACTGATCTGCATATTGGTAATGGAATGTACGGGGATGGTATTTCTGACTGAGTATCATTCATTATAATTGACATACGTCTATTATTTGTATCTGCTAGCTTCCTTATCCATAAGGAAAACCTAGCATCATTTATTATTCAGACATTTTTGCTCCATCAAATCTGCTTACTTGTCATCATATTGTTCACGAGTAGCTAAACTGTGATTTAGAAGCCCAACAACGGTCTTGAAATTCTTTGACATTAGTTTATAACTGAGAACTCATGGACAACAGGATTATTTCATGTCGGTGTACGGTATCTTGCAGCATCATTGATTTATCAGTGTACATGCAATGATTTTCTATCTTCATCTCTTCATATCGGTGCCTACAGTCACAGAACCAATACATACCGCTTACTAAACTGTATTTTTTGGCTAAATCATCTTTTGTATCTGACAAAGCAGTTAATCCAATCATCACAAACACAGGGCCCAAGCAATCATAAACACAGGACGCGAGTTGGCCAAGAGATGTATATATCATATCCACGTGTAACGGTTTTGGAGGCAAGTGGCACCATTGAGCTCGTCTCTGGCCAAAGACCACTTAAAGTATATTTGAGAGCACGATATAATTATGTTTTAAAAAATTTTGATTTTTTTTTTATTTTTGAATGTTAAAAATAATTTTTTAAAAATAAAAAA